>NW_026713704.1:0-26689 GCF_029784015.1 Lycium ferocissimum | reverse complement strand
TCCCTCTGCCTCACCATGGCCATTGGCATATCTGAACACGGCCCCCATAGGGCGTATAGATGATGAAGATCCGGCTACCGACCCTGAAGGCTGGGTCCTACCTCTACCACCAACCGAGTGGCAATCACGCATAATATGGCCTGGCCAACCACATGCATAGCAAACCTCTGAACCTAATCGGCACTGGCCCCAATGTTACATCCTGTGCTTTTGTGCGTTTGATTTGTCGTAAGTTAATCGACATAAGTTCAAGGGCAAGGTTAATTTTTGAGGTTATAAGTATTTATGCGACGCTTAACGAGTGATAAGTAAGTGTCTTGAAGGTTAAAGGTTAAACAAATTTGGGCTATGGTTCGAACCGCTCGCGGAGGAGAATTTTGTTATACTCAAGTATGCAAATAAAGAGATAGGTGTATAAAAGGATGAGGTCCTGAAATAATTTAGGACTTAAAAAGTATGACGGCAGTGATTGAGAATAATATTTGGTTTATGTATAAAGAGGCTATGGACTAGAGTTCTACCACATGGTTATAAAAATGGTATATGGAATGTGTTAGGAGTGAAAAATATTGAGTGAACTGAAACCAATAAATTAATGATGTGTGTAAATTATATGTTGGTTTATAAGGAGACAAGAAATTAATTGTGAAACAATTGGGACAAACTTCATGTGGAGTCAACCACGTGGCCTGATGATAATGAAGCAAAGTAGTGACTAATACAATTAGATAAGGATGGAAGTTGTATTTTAAGATGATAAATGCTTTAGGTGGCAGACCCCACATTTAAAAGAGAGGAAAAGGTAAAGGTTTATGCCTACAGATTTCACTTCTAATATACATATACACGTTCAGCAACCTTCATTTGGAGGAAATTGGATATTCACTTAAGCATGGCATTAGCAACATATATTTTCACATAGTATATATTCATGGCAGCAACGTGAATTTATATTCATGGAATCAATGTGTTAATGTTGGGGAGACGATATATGTTTCCTTGGAGAAAGAAAAAGATGAAGTTCTATGATAGAAGCAAAACATGAAGAGCGACATAAAGGTTATGCCTACGTTGATTTCCTTCGGGTGGTAGAAAATTAAAGATTTCTTCAAAGTGAAGTAAAGTGGAAGAAGAGTACTTCTTGGCATATAATGTAAGAAATCCTCTCTCCTAGATATATTTAAATTCACCCAGGCCATAGCTAAATAGCAAGAAGAGAACTACGCGATTAATAGCGGGAAATCATATTTTGTTGTTGTTGTTAGCTTATGGGCTGTTTGGTGGCTGTTTTGGAACTTGTTATTGTTGTGTTGTTGAGATAATTTCCTTGTTTAGGGAAAGTAGTTGATATTGTAATTATGGGTTGTTTTGAGAGTGATCTAGAGGTGGATCTGATTCTAGCTTGATATTAAATTGTTGGTATTGTTGTTGTTGGTATTGTGGTTGATATTTTTGCTGAATTGGAATCTCGGGGATTGTTAAGTTTTCAGGGGAAATGCTGCCCGAATTTTGTTAAGTAACGTGCTAGCTTAGACTTTGGATTCTGAGTGTACTATAGTTAATATTTGATATCAATAATGTTGTTGTAGATTGGGAAGCCCGGGATCTTATTTGTGGTTAGCTTGGAGCGGATAAGGTATGTTAAGGCTATCCCTTCTTTTTTTTTTGGCATGAATTACATAAACGAGCGAATGATGAACATACATGACTCCAATGAATTCTAGTTCTCAGCAGTACTTGACATGACAGTTGTCTTTAATTCTCAAGTGTCGGTTCATTCTAATCATTCTATTAAGTCCCAGATAATGATATAGTTTGCATATGGTTGCTCATGATATTCTACTCGTGCATGCTGTTAAAATATCATTCACCAAATCCCGGGCCGGGTATGTATTCGTGCACAGTTTCATTGCATTATTCACCAAGTCCCTCACTAGAGGGCCGGGTACGGTATATATATGATTATTATATTATGTATGAATCGGGACGTACGTTTCTCGGCATTATTAAATTATATATAGATCGGGTCATTCGTTCCTCGGCATTATTATATTATATATGGATCGAGCCGTTCGTTCCTCGGCATTATTATATTATATATGGATCGGGCTGTATGTTCCACAGCACTATCAGTATATTGCAATCTATGCCTATCATACGCCATAGAGTCAGTTTTAGTCATATAAAGTTACGCAGATATTCTCAGATATTAGCCACAGATGCATTCAATTATTGATTCTGGTCTTCATGATCCATCTGTACTTGATGTTCTTATGCCTTACATACTCGGTACATTGTTCGTACTGACGTCCCTTTGCACAGGGGCGCGTGTTCATGCCACACAGTCCCAGATTGTTTTGCAGGTAAAAGTATTCAGCTAGGATGGTTGGCTATCAGCTGGGATTGGCAAACGCCATTTTCTTCCTGGAGCAGTGCCGAGTCATTATGGTTATCATATATGTGTACGGGTATGTCGGGGCCCTGTCCCGACTCATATGATTCGGGTGTTTACTCTTAGAGACTTTGCAGACAGTGTCCTGTGGTTAGTATGTTAAGATGTCATGCGTTGAGTAAAGCGGCCATATAGGCCGATATGTCAGTTTGACTTATTCAATTTTTGATTAATTGAGTATAGTTCGCAAATTTCTATGGTTTGACAGAAAGTACTTTATTATATGTCCAGTTTCATTATGTGAATGCTAGAGGGTTCGCTCAGCTCTAAGTAAGAGTTGGGTGCCCATCATACCCTGATTAGATTGGGGTGTGACATAGTGGTGTCAGAGCAGTTCGTCCTAGGGGTTGTCTGCAAAGTCGTGTCTAGTAGAGTCTTGTTTATGATGTGTTGCACGCCACATTTATAAACAGGAGGCTACAAGGCATTTAGGATGGTTACTCTTTTTTTCATATCTTAGGATCGTGCGATAGAGCCAAGAAATAGGAAATGATATCCCTTATATACTAACCTTTGATTTTAACAGGAGAGTGGTGTCGACAAGAAAAGGTAAATAATGATACTGGGAGTTACAGAGGTAAGATATTTCATTGAGGTTACATTATCAGAATTTGTATATACAGAATGGCGAACTGGTCATCATCAAGGTAAGTAAGTTATTGTAAGTATAGTAAGAAAATCGATTGAATGTATATAAATATATTGATGATAAGTTCAGTTATAAGGTGTGAACAGAAGAAGCTGAAGGAATCAGTAAAAAGATAAGTAACGATAAGCAGGGTATATGTCAGATATGGTATGAATGTTGCAGGTATGATTGAAACCTGCAGTTAAAGATTGAAAAGGAAGGTAAACAGGAAAGTATAATAGGTACAGTTTGAGTTGGACATATGAGGTAAGTTCATCATTTTCATACTGTTGTTGATATTGGGAGCCCTATGTGGCTATGATATGATATATATATGTTGGCCCTGTGAGGCATTGTTGGTATTTCCTGCGTACAGGTTTTGGGATAGTAAGAAATACAGAGGAAACTCTGCCAAAATTTGCCTAGAAATAAAAAGAGAATGAGATATAAGTTCGTAAAATGTCTTGAAAGGTCATGTCAACAGTAATGATAAGGCTTGACTAAGTTACGAGTACGGCTGACTTCGAGAAATAAGTTAACTGTTGAATTGATAGTAATAGTAATTATGAGGTCGATATCGATATGGTAAAAAGAAATGCTAGGATAATTTGGAAGGGCTTGTGATACTAAGAGATGATTTAGAAAAGGCTGGCAAATCTTAATAGAGTGTTATATTGAGGTCTCGACTGAATTGATAAGCAGGGATAAATTACGACGAGTTTATAGCTAAAAGAAGTAATAGTATGATTGAGACAAGTGTACAGAGGAGGAAGAATTGTGATGAATATGAATGTATTGATAAGACAGCTTGTGAGGTATTAAGGATAAGATTGACCAGGAAGGGTAAAAGGTTAAGTACGCTTACTCCACAGAGTGTAATTAACCCATTATAAGAATCGTGAATAAGGTTAAGAAGTGTAACACTATAGGATTGATTACGAATAGGATATAATGTGAATATAATGAGGATTGTTATGAAAATAAGTAAAGCCTAGTGAGGAAGTGACTAAAAGATATGACGTGATCTATGTGACTAGAGTATAAAGGCAAGTGTGAAACAGAAAACCGAGCTATAGAACCAATAAGAAAGACTTATCAAGTTCTGTAGGGAAAGTTCAGAATAAAGATTATATGATAACGGAAATGATAGCGAGCACAAGAAAAGAAGAGTAATTGAAAGAAGGAAATAAGAAGAAAGCGAGATAACAGTGTAGTAACAGGTTATGACATAGCTGAGAACACGAGTAATATAAGTGACGGAATTGTGAAAGACCAAACTACAGAAAGATGAACAACGAGGTAGAATGAGTGCTAGAAAATGACTGGTATGATAAGAACAAACATGGATGAACAGAATACGTTTTGAAAATGAGAAAGGGGTTATGCAGAAGTAATGTTTTCTGAAGGATACAGAGGTAGCATAAGATTCCTCGTGCACAGAATAAAAGATGGACATAGACTGGAGAAATGGTAAGGGAATTGTTATATCCCGTATTTTGAGCAACGGGACAACATGAATGAATTATGCCAAGTGTCACACCCTGATCTTACCGGGGTGTGATGGGCACCCGACCCCGTGTACGGAGCCGAGCGAACCCGCTAACTCTTATTACACATATGAACTCTTTGGATTCTTAAGACAAAATGAAGTAAAATACATAGCAATTTTTTTTTCAAAATCTTTTCGTCATTTCTCAAAGTAAATACGATTGAAAATATGAGGGCTCCGTATAATAAAACACGTCAACGAGGAACTCTTTTTAAGGTGACACCTTAGACCCACGACTCGTCTCGCAAAGTCTCTAACGCTGTAATCGAGATATCATAGCACGTGTGCGGCGACTCGGCTACACTCCGCAGCAAACGGAGTTCGCCAACTTCGCCGAAACATCTTCTATGCTAACTTTGCGTCGTCGGGTGTACACACGCGGCATGAAACGCGCGGCCCCGAAGAAGAGGGGTCAGTACGAACAATGTACTGAGTATGTAAGGCATGAATAATAACATAGTAAGAAATGTACACGTGAACAATAACCGCATAGAAGCATAGAACATATCATGTCAAGCTGTGACCTGTACATAGGAATCATATATTGCATGGGGAGCATAGAACATATCATAGGATAGCAGAGTAACCTGTGCATATGAGTGCCCCTGGGGGCGGATGCCATGCTTGCTTATTTGGTCATATCAGGTCATAGTGCCGCACGAGACGGCTCGCCCACATAGCGCCGGAATACTCCAGCTCAGCCATAAATCCCGCGTCAGAGGCCGTGGCGGGGGTTCTGATTTTAGCGGTCCTTCGAACCGCGTATATGCTTTGACTGGTCGGCAGGACCCGCAGGCACCGCCGTACATAGACCCGTGTATATTATTAATCCTTCTTGATAAATGTGTGTATTGACGGACCGATATTCTATTATTTTATGTGATCTTCTTATTCTCGCGTGGGTAAAAGTAAGGTAAGAACCCAAATCGTGGGACCATTTAAGATGGACATATATACAGGCGAATATAAGGAATTTGGATGGCCGAGACGGTAGACCGTATAGACAGGAGGCAAACGATCCCTTAGGCCGGAGTGGGACCCGCTATGAAAAATTTCCCAGAAATTTTCTTAAGTCACCAACCTGCCTTAAATTACGTGACGAGGGTCGTGTGGGGCAGTCGACGCCATTACATCGGTAATAACGCACTAAAATGCATGAAAGTTTCGAAGTTAAGCGTGCTGGAACCAGGGTAATTCTGGGATGGGTGACCCCCCTAGGAAGTATGTTGAAAATTTTTACAAACATGGAGATAAGGGCCAAATAAGAACTTGGGTTAAGCCAAGTAAAATTTGTATATGAGGGTGCTTAGAAACCACACAAGGAGTAGAGTGAGTAATAAATCGTCGACAGGAAAATTTTGTAAGTGATTCTGATTTCGATGAAGCCCTGCCTATTATGCCTCTATATTTCCGACACCGATTACGCTTCTATCTAATGTACCCCTGTACGCCTAACTCTGGTTATGAATCTGTCCGACGTGGCTTCGTACGTCTGACTCTGATTACAAATCTGTCTGATATATCTTCGTATATCTGACTTTGATTACGATCTGTTTGATATACTTCTGTATGTTCGGAGTATGAGTATGTTTGCTATGCTTCTGCACTTCCGAATCTGAATATGTTTTGTCCAATATACTTTTGTACGTCCGATTCTGACGACAAATTTGACTGGTATATTTTTGTACGTCTGACTCTGATTTCGAAATTTGTCCGATAAATCTCAATACGTCTGACTCTGATTATAGATCCATCTGATATACCTCTGTACATCCGACTCTGATTTCGAGACTGCTTAAGATGACGTCAGATTATGATTCTGTCTGTTGCATTTTCGTGCTCCGATTCCATATAACCTCGTTTAACGTTCGTTTGATCTCCCCCGGTTCGGTTAAGATTCGTCCGCCGTATATCCGATTCAAGACGGTACGAACAACCCTAATAAGGTGATATTGAAGAAAGATGGATGAAGTTGGAAAATAAAGGTCGTTACAAGTTCTTCGACTAAGTGCAAGTATGTAACTGAAGGAAGACCTCCCCGACTGATTTTGATCTCCCATAAGGTTGAATTAACATTCGAGGACGAATGTTTTAAAGGGGGGGAGGATGTTATACCCCGCCTTTTTGCATAATCGAAAAATTCGAAATAATTGTGATTTATGAGAAAAGAGGGCCATGTTTGAATTTTCTTAGTATGTGTATGTTGGTTATGGAAGTTGAATGTGGAAACACTGGAGAGGGCCTAAGGGCAAAATTGGAATTTTGGAAATTTATTTTGGGAATTTCAAAACAAGAATTATAATGAATTGGGCTAAAAAAAAAATAAGAAAACTTGGCCCAAGAAAGAGAGGTGGCTTCCAACTTAGGCCCAAAACCCACCAAGTTAATAAAAATTTCCATGTGCCTATCATGTGACAAAGAATATATGAGATATATATTCATGATCATCTCTAGAATTTTCAAGAAAAATCAAAAGAAATCAAGAAAAAAAAGGAGAAGAAGCTCACGGCTAAGAGAAAGAGAAAGAAAGAAAATTTTCAAGCCTTCAACCTTGATTCAAGAGTTATAATTTTCTTGGATTCTTGTCAAGCTTAAGGTTCTCTACAAAGTGATATAAATATCTTGGCAAGGAAGTGTTTCTTTTGGCAAGTGGAAAGAATTGGAAAGGTAAGGATTTCATGTTTTTGTTATGTTATAGAAGATTATATATATGTTATGGTATGTGGAATCGAATGAAAAGCATGGAATTGTGAGTTGTGTTGTGTTGGAGCCGTGTATGTGTGTGTGTATATATGGCCGTGTGTGTGTGTGTGTGTATGGTGCATGGTTGTGCATGGAAGTGGTGTTGAATTTTGTGTTATATTTAGTTGTGGTTATGGTAGAAATTGTATTGGAAGTGAAAGTTATGAAATTCATGGAAGTTGGAAATTATAGAAGGTGGCCGTGTGGTGTTTGGTATGAAATGAAATTGAATTAAATTATTTAGCATGTCAATTGTGTTGTTGAAGTCTTGTGATGAAGATGGAGGAAAAATGGTTTAGGTTAATATGAAGAATTGTCGTTAAGTTGTTGTCGGAAAGTATACGATTTTATTATAGATTATGTAATTGAGAAAAATGAAGTTGTAGGATGTACATGGTGATTGTTGTAAGTGAAATTGGATGATAAAAATATGTCGTGAATATTTATGTTGAAATTTGGAGGCTTTGAATGGATTATGAATTCGGTGGAAAACTTGTATATTGTGTATACCTTATGTATATTTGGTGAAAAACGATATAGTGTACCTCCGAATTATGTTGTAGTGATCTTGATAAGTGATGAATGAGAAAATGGTAAGATTGGTTTGAAAGTGTAGGGTCGGAATGAAAGATGTTATGTTATGCTTAGGAAAGGTGGCTAGTTAAGCCATATTATGTGTTTTGTGATACTTGTTGTTGTTATCGATGTTGTTGTTTGGTTGTTGTTGTTGATATAGTGGCCGAGCTAAGTCTCGGGGTATGGTATGTATAGGGGAAGTGCTGCCGAAATTTCGGTAGCCAAGTATAACCCAAAGCCTGAAATGTTAACTTACATGAATAGTAACTGGTAAAGATGACCATTTGCAGATTTTTGACGAAACGGGATTGGAGATTAAGCGAGCGTAGGACGTCCGTAAGGTATGTAAAGCCTACCTTTCCTTCTTTGGCATGTCCTAGACATACTAGGTTAAAATCGGGACCTCGGGGATAATTCTGCTCTTGGAAATCCGAGGTTGATCTTGAGTACTATTCATTCAGCGCAATTGAATTATATTCTTCCTATTTTGTTGAAAGAAGGCTCAAACCTTCGTAACTTTCGCTAATGTATCCGGATTACTTCGAAACCTTCTTAGATGACTTTATGGGGCCTAACGTTGGTAAATTATGTCCGCCGCCTCGACTTGACCCGAGGTGGGCCCCCAAGTCCCGAGGCTCCCCTCATTTGGTTTGTTTGACTCTTTTCCGTCCGATATGAAAAAGAAATGGTTGTCTATAATGCTAAGGTCCGTTTGAAACGTTTGATAAGGTTATGTGAACGTTTGTCGCTATGAATAATAATAAATTTTTCGAAGAATGACCTACGATGTGTTTTTGAGAAAATTGATACTTTAAAAGCTCGTAACTTTTGTATACTAATTCTGACTTACTTGACATTCGTTTTAAGCCTTCTAAGGCTATGGTATATGTATATGAAATTATGCGTCGAGTCTGGAAACTTACTTTTGAAATGCATATGGTTTCTGCACTACTCCGCTCGTGCTGATTATTATGATTTCGCTCGCCGGTGCCCGGGCCGGTTTTGTGATCGTGCGCGTTATGACATATTCGGGAGTATGATGTGTTGCGGTTTCCGAGACCTCGCCATAGGGCCGGTTACCGTTCATGGTGTCATGATGTGATATGGCTTTTGATATGTTCTGGTGACATGATGTGTGTGTGACATTTTGATGTGTTCGGGGATGTTCGGAGATTTGAAAACTTCCGGAGTATGATGTGTTGTGGCACCGCGTCGGGGGTGACCACGTATTAGGAGCTCTATGCATGATTATAATTTGCATTTTGTACATTTGCATTTCGCACGTGTTTGATCGGTTATTTCTGTATTTGTCTCTGTATCTCCTGATCCCAGTTATGATTTGAGTTATTCTACCTCTTGCTTTACATACTCAGTACTTCTTTCGTACTGACCCCCTGTTCCTGGGCTGCGCTACATGCCCGCAGGTACAGACGCTTCGCGTGGTACGCCACCAGTTTAGGACCTCTGTTCTGCTGTCTGGATTGCTCCCTTGATCCGGAGCTCACACTTTTGGTATATACCCTTTTCTGTTGTGTATTCTGTACATTTGCTACTATTCGGGTACGGCGGGGCCCTGTCCCGTCATATGTTCGTATGTTCGGATCGGTTTGTAGAGGCCTGTAGTCATATTTGTGGGTCGTGGGTCCAGTTTGTTTGTATGTGATCCGGGTTGTGCGTATATAGTTTTGTTTTGCGCCCTTAAGCGGTCCCGTATGCTACTACGGCCGATATGGCCCACATGTTTGTGTGAGTATGTTTGGGCGATGTACATTCCGCCAGCTTTGATTCTGATGTGATATTTTGATACGGGCAACCGCTAGGGTAGCATTTGTATGATATCAGCTTTTGATTTTCGGTACGAGTTATGTCTGTTAAATCTGAGCATGCTTTATTTTGATGATTTGGTTCGTCAGTTTGTTTGGGTGCCTGAGTAGGGCACCAGTCACGGCCCACGGGGTTGCGTCGTGACACTTTCTTCTATCAGTGTCATTCTTCAGCTGCAATCACAAATCAGGGTAAGGAGTTCCATCTCCTATGACTTGGCTCTATGGCACGATCTCAGATGTGAAAGAAGAGTAACCACCCTAGATGCCCCGTAGCCTCCTGTTTATAAATGTGGCGCGCTTCACACTATAAACAGGACTCTACTGGACACGACTTTGCAGACAACCCCTAGGACGAACTGCTCTGATACTAATTTGTCACACCCTAATTTCCGATAGGGCATGATGGGCACCCGACCCTTACTTAGGGCCGAGCGTACCCGCTGACTCTCGTATTACTCATAATCATACGTCCGCAAAACATGACATAAGCACATAATGAAAAATTTTCGAAAAACAAACATGCCTTTCGTCTTTTTCAAATCAAATAAAAAGCCGTAGTCACAACAAATGCGTAACATAATGCATAATCATACACCGAAGCACATAGCCGCTCACAAACGACGTCTTATACACACGACACCGTCGTCGCAAAGTCTCTACCATAACTCCGGATACCATACAAAAGCACTCTGACTCGGCAAAGACTCCGGAGGAAGTGGAGCTCGCCAATCCAGTTGGAACATCTTCTGCTAACATCACCTACTCATCTGTATATATCTGGGCGGCATGAAACGCAGCCCCGAAGAGAGGGGGTCAGTACGGAATATGTACTGAGTATGCAAAGCATGAAATACAGAAAACGAAGTCATAACCGAAGTACAGAAAGTGAGCATAACAACTTGGAAAACCAAAGTGCTTGCATCTGAAACACGAATCGTACATCAGAGGTACAGAAGACAAATATAACCATCAGAATGCCAAAATACTTACTTAACTTTCTTTTAAAAAAAAACATTCCTGTCTCTCATATACGGAAAATGAAACATATCATATGAGCTGACATTAACCGACTGATCCTATTCCAGCATACATATATCATACCACATCATAATTCGTATTCCAAAGCGAAAGATACGGAAACGGTCTCGAGTCATAATCGAAACAGAAATACAGAAAGTAAGTGCAAATCCAAAATACCAAAGTGTTTACTTTCAAAACACAAATCATGCTTAGGGCTCGTATTTTCAAAATACCCAGCGGTCAATATCACACAACATACCGCGGTCAAGAATCCAGCAAAAATATCACACATACCGCGGCCAAGAATCCAGCGGCAATATCACACATACCGCGGTCAAGAATCCAGCGGCAATATCACACATACCGCGGCCAAGAATCCAGCGGCAATATCACACATACCGCGGCCAAGAATCCAGCAGCAATATCACACATACCGCGGTCAAGAATCCAGCGGCAACATCACACATACCGGCATACCGGACACATCATAACATCAGAATACATACACGGTTCCCGGCCAAAAGGGGCTCGGCGAACCGGACACATCATACTCCGAAAAACACATCATTTACAAACCGAGAAACCATATGCACATAAATCCTTATTACTGACTCAACAGAATGATCAAACAAGTCCTCATTTAAAAGCCCAAACAGTAGTCAAATCAAGTTTCCTCCGAACGTCACTCGGGAACAGATCAAATAGAATTTTTGAAATCATATGCATAAAAAATTCTCATTTCAGACTCAACAGATAAATAAGTAATCATACTCGGGGTCGGAAAGATAGTCATATTGAATTCTTTCAAAAGCCATCGGGACTATACGAGAAGAAGTCGCGGGACCCACGGACGAGCGTCAACCCAATCCGGGCCCGCCTACAAAAGTCATAGTCATTATACGTCATAGAATCATTTACGAGCATATCAAAGCCATCCGGTTCTGTCTGTGAAAGTTACGGACGTTCGTAGTTACAAAACTCTTTTTGAAAACAAAACTTTTTATGCGACATTGAAAACCAATCATACAAAGACATATAAACCATATAAGGATGCCATCATCAAGAAGCAAATAAGCATCGTAAACATGCTCGGACTTCGGAATAGAGTTGCCCCCAAGGCTCATAACATATCATAGCTTACTTACGTCTAAGACATGCCAAAAGAAAGAAAGGTAAGCTTTACATACCTTGATTGCTTCCTAAGCTAATCCAGACTCAAGTCTAGGCTTCTCAAAATCTACAACACGTCATTAGACACCAAACATTAGTCATAGGCACCTCGGAATCCCATTTTAAGTTCGCACTTTATTTACAGAAATTTGGGCAGCATTTTCCCTGTACTCTCAACACCCCGAGAATTCAACTCGGCCAAATATCCAACAACAATACCAACAACCACATCAACAATATCCATAAGCAATTCCAAACGCATTCTAACATTAATAATTCCTTTCTACATAATTCGACAACATTCATGCATATTCAATTCAACTTCATATATTCAAACTAACATCAACGATCGCATATTCAAATACCAATTCAAACACGATTCAAGAACATTTCCAACAATCCGCACAATATTTCAAACAATCCAATTAATACTCTACTCCACCCGAAACCTCAAATTTCCATAAGAACAACAACAATACATTTTCTTCCTTCCAAATTCATAAACCATACTAACAATCCATACTTTAACAACATTAATATCATAATTACAAGAAACTATATTAAGATTACATTGGCTTCCAAAACAGCCCATATACAACTTTACCTTCAACTTAATGCATTAATTCTTCATTTTGTTCATCATAAATCCACAACAACAACAATCTAAACATGCTAAATAAACTTAGTTCTTCGCTTCTACACCAACCATACATACACGGCCACATACCAACTTCCATATTTCCGTGAATTTCATTCATTTACACACTCCACAACATACACAAACCATTCATAACATATTAAAAAGAGGATTAAAACTCACCCTTTCCACTTTGTTCTTCACTTGGCTAGGGTTGGGAATTGCATGAATAAGGGATTTGTTTGCTCCAACAACCACTTCATGTTGTTTAGGACCTTCCATTTGGTAGGAAAACTAGAAGAAATAATTTTTTTGTTGATCAATTTCCAAGGAGCCATTCGGCCAGCCCCTTGGCCGAACTCCTCCTCTTTTTTTTCTCCATCTTTTTCTCCAAAGTTCTAGGCTTGTAAATGATGAATTGTCTTGCTTTTTCATCACATGTCCATATATATATATGTGTGTGTGTGGCCGGTTGTGCCCTCTTATTTTTCTCCAATTTTCTTGAACCTTCTAAGTGTAGAGATGATGAATTATCATTTAATGAATCACCTTTCATACACTTATATTAATCATCCATGTGGACACACATGGCCACATATGGCCATTTTCATGAAATACTTAGTTTCCAAAATTTCACTTCTAGCCCCAAATTCTCATAAAATGCTCAACTTTCCACAATTCACTTTTTACCCCAAATTTTTCCTTATTCCAAATTTACCCTTAACACTCCATACCAATGAAAAGATGAATGTGCAATCTTGTGCATTAAAACAAAAATCAACAAAACCGAAAATTAAAAGTCTTGTCCATAATTTGTCGCAACCAACTTAGAATATTCCAACGTACAAAATACGGGGTATAACAAAAATATCGACATCGTTGTCTTTCAGCAACTCTAACCACCTCCTCTGCCGCAAATTCAGCTCCTTCAGCTTAAAGATATACTGGAGGCTCTTGTGATCTGTATAAATATCAACATGAACGCCATATAGATAGTGTCTCCATATCTTCAAGGCATGAACTACTGCGGCTAGCTCCAGATCATGGGTGAGATAATTTCTCTCGTGCTTTCTGAGCTGCCGGGAGGCATAAGCTATGACTCTGCCATGCTGCATCAATACACACCCCAATCCAACACCAGAAGCATCAAAATAAATAACATACCCATCCGTCCCTCGGAAAAGTCGGGGCGGAGCCGTAGTCAACTTCTCTTTCGAAGAATCGGAAGCTTCGTTCGCAGGCATCAGTCCACTAGAACTTGGCTCCCTTACAGTCAGCCTCGTTAAAGGCGCTGAGATCGAAGCAAACTTTTCCACAAATCTCCGGTAATAACCAGCTAACCCCAAAAAACTACGTACCTCCGTAGGTGTCGTGGGTCTAGGCCAATTCTTTATGGCCTCAATCTTCTGGGTATCCACCCGGATGCCATCAGCTCCAATAATATGCCCTAGGAATGCCACTGAAGTCAACCAGAATTCACATTTAGAGAATTTAGCATATAGCTTCTGGTGCCGGAGTACCCCAAGTACCGTCCTCAGATGATCTGCATGCTCCTCTTCTGACCGCGAATAGACCAGAATATCATCAATAAATACAATCACGAACATATCTAGAAACGGCCTGAATATTCGATTCATCAGATCCATAAATACCGCTGGAGCATTGGTCAGCCCAAAAGGCATCACTCTGAATTCATAATGCCTATATCGGGTCCCGAATCTTTGTCTTTGGAATATCGACTCTCGTACCCGCACTGGTGGTAGCTCGACCGCGGTGTCTATCTTCGAGAAACATCTAGCACCCCGCAACTAGTCAAACAAATCATCAATCCGGGAGGGGATATTTATTCTTTATGGTTACCTTGTTCGAAATTGCCTATAATCAATACACATCCGCAGCCGACCCGTCTTTCTTTCTCACGAACAATACCGCGCTCCCCGGGGTGATGTCTTGGGCCTAATAAAGCCTTCTCTAATAAATCCCTCATGCTCTTTCAATTCTTTCAATTTAAGTGCCATTCGTACGGAGGAATAGATATAGGCCGAGTGTCTGGCGCAAGACATCAATGGTGAACTCTATCTCTCGCTCAGGAGGAAGACCTGGAAGCTCGTCTGGAAATACATCTGGAAATTCATTAACCACTGGGACTGACTGAAGAGTCGGTGTCTCTGTCTTTAAATCATGTACACGAACCAGATGATAAATATAGCCCTTTCTGATCATTTTTCTTGCCTTGAGGTATGAAATAAACTTACCCCTCGGCGATGCTGTATTTTCTGTCCACTCTATAATTGGTTCACCTGGGAATTGGAAGCGAACTACCTTCTTATGACAATCAACATTAGCATAACAAGAAGCTAGCCAATCCATACCCATAATAACATCGAATTTGGTCATATCTAACTCTATCAGATCTGCTTTGGTGCAACGGCCACAGATAATTATTGAACAATCTCTATAAACCTGCCTGGATATAACAGAATCCCCTACTGGTGTAGCTACCTCAAACGGTTCTATCGGTTCAGGTTTCATCCCAATTTTATTAGCAACAAGGGGAGAAATATATGATAAAGTGGAGCCTGGATCTATCAATGCATATACAGCTAGGGAGAAGATCAATAATATACCTATAACCACATTAGGCGACGCCTCCTGATCCTGTCAGCTGGCCAAGGCATATATGCGGTTCGAAGGACCGCTAGAACTGGGAGCTCCACCACAACCTCTACTGCGGCCTGCTGGTGTCGGTGTACCTCGCCCCGCAGGGCGCATGGCTACTGAGGATGAAGATGAACCAGCGGCTGACCCAGTAGGCTGAGCTGCACCAACCGGGCTACCCCTAAGCAGACAATCTCTCATAAGGTGACCCTGCTAGCCACAAGTAAAACAAGCACCCGTGGCACGGTAATACTCCCCGGGGTGGTGTCTCCTACAGTGAGGACATCGAGGTATGGGTGGCCTCGACTGGCTGGAACCCCTGTCCATCTGCGAGCCCGAAGCCCTGGAGCTCTGACCTGCCCCTGAATACCCTGCGCCATCCGGTCTCCTGCTGGTGAACTGTGGGGGTGTACTCCGTGCTGGCTGGGGAGGATATCTGCTGTGCTACTGCTGAGGCTGCCTGTCTCGAGACTCTCCATAATACCCGGCGGATCTAACCCTCTTGGGCTGGCCCCTGTCATAATCCCCCCCCCGTTTGACGCCCTCTGTGTCGATCCTCCATACCCTAGGCATGTGCCTGCACCGGTGAAATATCCATCCCTGGCGGGCCGCCATCACCAAACAGCTGTCGACCAAATAGCGATCCAGCCCCATCACATACCGGTGCATCCGATCAGTCATATCAGCTACCAAAGCGGGTGCATATCTGGCCAATGAATCAAACTCAAGGCTGTACTCTCGGACACTCCTTCCCCTCTGCCTCAACTGCAAAAATCTGTCAACCCTAGCTCGCCGCATATCTGGAGGCAGAAAATGGCCAAGAAAGGCCTGTGTAAACTCATCCCACACGGCTAGAGGAGCACCCTCATCCCTAGACAGCTCCCAGGACTCGTACCAATTAGCCGCTACATCGTGCAATCGGTATAAAGCCATCTCGACCGACTCAGTCACGGAAGCCTTAATCAACCGCAACATATGCTGCATCTCTCTAATGAACTCCTGGGGATCCTCCGTGGGCTTTGACCCGAAAAACTCTGGGGGACCACAAGTCAGGAAATCACGGGCCCTCCGATTATATATATATATCCGCATATCATATATATATATATATATATAAACCTAGGCCGCCATCAGTCTGGTCAATAACTGGACCGCATCTCGCATAGCCCTGTCCTCCGCCCCTGGCTGAGGAGCTGGAGGCTCGGGTACTCGAACCTCGGGAGCTGGCGGTGGAGCCACCCCCGGATATATATATATATATATATATATAGTCCCTCCGATGCGGCGGTGTGCGCAACCGGGCGCGGGGCACGGGGGCACGGCCTCGAGCACGAGACGGGCCCTAGTAACTCTCCGGCCTCGGCCTCTTATGTCTCCCCCGTACCGCCGTAGACTTTCCCTTTGGGGCAGCTGTCGCCTTTCTCGGAGGCATCGCTGAAAACATAACAATTCTTTAGGAAAGAGTCATCCTGATAATACAGTTCTATCGCACGATCTAATATCAGAAGGAAGGATAACATCCTAAATATCCTGTAGCCTCCTGTTTATAGATGTGGTGTACAACACACCGATAAACAAGACTCTACTAGACACGGTCTGTAGACATTCCGAGGACGAACCGCTCTGATATCACTTTTGTCACGACCCAACCCCGTAGGCCGTGACTAGTGCTCGAGCCGGGCACCCAACACATTCATTAACCGGAATAGCATATAGATAGCTTATACATATACACATATCGTAACGCTGTCTCAAACTATCGCAACACAAACATATATATCAGAAGCCAACAAGGCTATCATATGGCGCAACGTCCCAAAATATGTATAAACACAAGCCGACAAGGCTGCCAAGGCGAATGGGACCGCCCAAACATAAAACATACGAACACACCTGTATAGTAATAGGCACAACCCATATATATGTCTATAGACCTCTAAACAGAACAACAGAATCATATGACGGGACAGGGCCCCGCCGTACCCCTGAGCAAGTATATACATATGCAACGAAAGAGTATATACCAAAATATAGGCTCCAGAACAAAGGGAGCACTCCAAACAGCAGAATAGGTGTCCTAGGCTGGCGGATCACCGAAATGGGCGTCTGTACCTGCGGGCATGAAACGCAGCCCCCGAAGAAAGGGGGTCAGTACGGAATATGTACTGAGTATGCAAAGCAAGAAATACAGTAAACAGAATCGAGTCATAATCGAAACAGAAGTACAGAAAATAAGTACAATATCCAAAATACCAAAATGTTTAATTTTAAAACACAAATCATGCATGGGGCTCAGGAAATATGGTCGCCCACCCGTCATTGGCGCCATAACACATCATACTCCAGAAGATTTCAAATCTCCAAAACCCGACATATCACATAACACATCATAACGCCATAGCACCTCATAACACCAAATATACACGGTACCCGGCCCTCTAGCGAGGGGCTCGGCGAACCATACACATCATACTCCGGAATATAACATAGTGCGCACGATAACATAACCGGTCCGGGACTCGGTGAACGATACAATAGGATGCACGAGCAGAGTCGTGAGTAAACATATGCATAAAAATCATTATTACAGACTTAATAAATAAGTAAATAATCAACACTTGGGGGTCGGGTGATAGTTGTATTAAGTTCTGTCATAAGGTCGTTAGAGCTATACAAAGGAAAGTCGCGGGACCCACGGACGAGCATCAACCCGATCTGAGCCCGCCTATAGAGGATATAGTCATTATACGCTACAGAATCTCCTACGAGCATATCGAGGCGATCCGGTTCTGTCTACAAAAGTTACGGCCATTTTTAGACGTAGAATCCTTTAAAAACAAAATCTTTATGCAACATTTGAAATTCAATATTACCAAAGGCATAGGAACCATAATACTTTTATATTAAGAAGGCCGACATTAAGAGGTAAATAAGAATCGTAGACATGCTCGGATCATAAGAATGGAGTTTCCTCGAGGCTCGTGTCATAGCCTATTTACCACTAGGACATGCCAAAAGAAAGAAGGGTTAGGCTTTACATACCTCGTCCGCTCTCAAAGCTAATCCAACTCAAACCTCGGGCTCCCCAAGATCTACAAATACGTCATAATATACCAAACATTAGCTATAGATACTTAGGAATTCAATTCAAAGCGAACACTAAATTCTACAGAAATTTGGGCAGCATTTCCCCTGTAAATACAACAACCCCGAGAATTCAACTCGGCCAAATTCATCAACAACAATACCAACAACCACACTAACAACCTCAATAATCAATTCAAAACGCATTCTAACGTTAGTAACTCTTTTCTACATAATTCAACAACATTCATTATATTCAATTTAACTACTTACATTCAAACCAACATCAATGCGCATACGTTCAATTACTAATCCGAGACCATTCAAACAATATTCAAGAACGCTTTAAACAATTCACACAATATTTCAAACAACCCAACCAACACTCCAACTTACTCGAAAACCACCCTAAACCCGAGAACAACATTCAAACACATTCCTCTCTCCCGATTCATGAATTACATCAATAATCCACACTTAAACAATGTCATTCTCTTAAATATAAAAATTACAATAAAAGCACATTAACTTCCAAATCAGCCCGCAATAATTACCACATCAACTTGAATCATTAAACTCTCATTTTCATCATAGAATCCATAATGACAACAACCAAAACACTAAACAAAATTAATTCATTCCTTGGCATACAAGAGAGACCATATTCGGCCACCCCCTCAACATGACAACCTCATGATTCTCATCCACTTTAACACACTACAACAACCAACATGCTAAATAGAATTAATCCATCACCCCTACACAACACACACTTACACGGCTTACAAGCCATATGCACGGCTCACTTCATTCATGCATATTTCCATAAGTTCATTCATTTCTACATACCACAACATGCACACATCATTCATAACATGTGAAAACAAGATTAAACCTTACCTTTTCTCTTCAACTTTACAACTTAGCTAGGGTTGTGAATGATGAAAACGAGTGGTTTGTTGATCCAAACAATAACTCCACGTTTATAAGGACCCTTCAATTAGTTGATTTTCTAGAAGATACTATTTTTTATGGCTATTTTTGGTCTTCAAATTTTATCCTCCATGGCCGAATACTCCCTCTTCTCTTTCTCCAAGCTTCTCAATTTTTCTCTAAGTATTGAAAATGGTAAAGATGACTACTTAGTCATCTTTATATGCATATATTAGCCATTCATGTGGCCATGGCCCACACTCCATGTGGCCGGCCACATGCCCCCTTAATTCATGAAATATTAATTTTTCCATTAATTCATTTTTAATCGCCAAACTTCCTTAATACTCGATGCCACAAATCATAGCAACTTAGGTCTTAAAACAAGATCGTGGTTAAAAGTCTCGACTTTGTATTCTGGAATAGTCTTGTCCCTAACTTATCGTAGTTAATCCGGATTGTCCCAATGGACAAAATACGGGATATGACACCTGTATAAGCTTGAATTTCTCTATAGCTTGTTGGACCAAGTCCGGCCCTATCAGTTTAGTCTCTCCTGGCTCAAACCACCCAATTGGGGATCTACACTTTTGCCTATATAAAGCCTCATACGGTGCCATTTGGATGCTCGAATGATAACTATTGTTATAAGCAAATTCAATAAGTGGTAAGTGATCATCCCAATTACCTCCAAAATCCAACATACATGCCCGTAGCATATCCTCAAGGGTCTGAATGGTAGGCTCAGCTTGTCCATCCACCCGAGTCCCCAAACGGAAAGACTTCTAAAAATTGGTTGTAAAAAGCGTGGGTGGAAAGTCACGTACTAAGACTCACCCGAGTCCCCAAACCTTCTTGGAAAGACTTCTAAAAATTGGTTGTAAACTGAGTCCCTCTATCAGAGATAATAGATACTGGAACACCGTGAAGTCACACTATCTCTTTAACATAAAGCTTTGTATAATCTTCTGCCACATATGTGGTTCTGACTGGTAGGAAATGAGCTGACTTCGTGAGTCTATCCACAATCACCCATATAGAATCATACTTATGTCGAGAATGGGGTAAGCCTGTAATGAAGTTCATGTTAATTACTTCCCACTTTCAAGTTGGAATTTCTATAGCTTGCAACAATCCGCCCGGCTTTTGGTGCTCGATTTTCACTTGTTGACAGTTGGGACATTGAGCTACAAATTCCGCAATATCCTTCTTCATCCCATTCCACCAATATATAGATTTAAGATCATGATACATTTTCATTGCTCCTGGGTGGACAAAATAATGGGAACAATGAGCTTCTCTCAATATTTGGTGACGTAATCCTGCCACATCGGGAACACATAATCACACCCCGACTTTACTAGGGTGTGATGGGCACCGGCATCGGAGAACTCCATCTCCTGAGATTTCAAATGATGACTTCTCCTTCTGAGGGAGTGTATCTCTGTAATGAATTAGCATGGGATCTTCGTATTGTCGCTCCTTCACTTCCACTACTAGCAACGAGATCGCTGAATAATAACATAGTAAAAAAATTATACGAATGGTAGCTCCCATGCTACCCGAGTCCATAGAATAGCTAACTCGCTCGAACTCCTAGGCTAGCTAACTACTGGAGCTCACAAGCCATTTCTCTTTTCTCTGGCCGAACATCACACAAACTTCCCATAGATCTACGGCTAAGAGAATAAGTTGATCATTCAAGAACGCGTTTCTTGATTAAAATTCGTTCTAGTTCATACCCAGAACCCTAATTTTCTTTTAATCGTCGTACCCTCAATACTTACTTAATTTAAACGATTCAATAGTTATTTTTATAGTTCAAATCGTCGTCTTTCTCTCATCTTGAAATCACGTAATTTTGAGAACTATAGCCTGATTTACGTCCGTTTCTTGAATTTTTCCCATCAATCGCTTCAAGAACAAGATCCTGGTCGATTGGTTCTTTGTTAACTTGAAGAATCACATCAATTTGGTATCAGAGCATAGTTGAGGAGTAGGATGAATATGCAACCAAGAGGAGGACGTTTGGTTCAAGAAGATGAAAAATTATGGCAACAGGAACCTCTTTTCCACATTAGATGTACCTCCCATGGAAAGGTATGTTCGGTACTTATTGATAAAGGAAGTCATGTTAATGTTGTTTCTGAAGAGATGGTTTCTAAACTTGGCTTTTCAACAAAACCTCATCCATATCCTTATAGCATCAAATTTGAGAATGATGATGGTGGTTTAGAGGTAACTCGTCAATGCCTAGTTTCTTTTTCTATAGGCAAAATATATAAAGATCTTGTTTGGTGTGATGTAATAAATATGGATGCTTGCCTAATCATGGAAGCCCACGGCCATAGCTACAATATGAATGGTTTCATGTTTTTCATCACTTATTACTTGGAAGAACATGGGTGTATGATAGGGGTCTCTCTCTTCTTTTTTTTTTTTCTCTACGCTAAATATGATGAATACCGTAATACCTAATCTTTCACAAAGGATGGGAGAAAAATCAATTTAGTTCCCTTGAATCCAGAAGATGTTGTTAAAGACTCCAAGTATGTTGATGATTCTTTTGTGACCAAATTACAAATCATTGGTCCCATAAATGTGGAACAGCAAACGGAGGAGAAGAATGAATTGGATCCACAAGTTGAGGATTTACCTTAAAAGTTTGATGAGGATCCATTGGAGCATCCAACTATGTGTGAGATTGATTTTCCATCTTTAAGTGATTTTGAAAAGAATCCAGATTTTATTTCTTACTCCACACCAACCAAAGTAGCGTATTGCGTAGGACCAATAATCTATGAAGATTTGGAAGACAAAGAGAATAAGTTGCTGAAAAAGGAGTCCATGAATGAGAGTTTAATTTATGATCTAGTTCGAGCAAGATTTATTCCTCAAAAGGTTGAATCTCTGCAAGAAAGTGTAGATTTAATATCTCTCAATTTCATTGAGGTTAATGGCTATAATCATGTCAAATATGAGAGCATCAAAATCATCAAGGAGCTCATAAGAAGACATGATTTATTCTCTAACCCTGATCCAAAGGTACAATTTGATTTATTTAAAGGTTTTTGTGGCACTAACTCAGATTTTGCATGCAAATACCACATCGACACGGGAGTGTTCAAGATTCATGAAGATCAAAAGGAAATAAGCTGTGATCATGGTTTACACATTGAAGATCAGTTTAAGATGCTACGTTTGAGAAATCATGGTATAAAGTTACTACTACTAAGGAAGTGGGATTTAGTTCGGCCATATGTAAAGATTCCTTTCAACATGATGAAGCTCTATGAAAAACTAGAAAAGTGAAACTTAAAGCCTGGTGGTATGGGTTGTTCCCCAAATTTTTTTTATGTTTGCTAATCTTTCACCATTTATGGAGCCTTTAGACTCGAGGACGAGTCTTTCTTAACAAGGGGAGATTGATGAAAGACGAAGAATATCAAGAAATTCAAGAAAATCAAGAAACACAAGACTGAAATTCAAGAAACAGAAAAGTCCAAGAAGCTCAAATTTGAAGATTATTTCCCATTCTTATTTCTTGAATCCTTTTCTAAATAGGTTTCTTATTTCTTGATTTATATTATAGTAGGATTAAATTTCCTATCATTAGTAGGATCTTTATCCTAGTTCTAGTAGGATTTTGGTTTTCTTTATTCTTTTTCTTATAGAATAGGGATTTTACTTTCCTTATTTTTAGCTATTTCCTTTCTACAGTAGAATAGGGATTTGTAGTAATCAAAGAAGAGACCCTAGGCCTATATAAAGGGTTCTTATTCTTTGTTAAGCATTATTCACGTTTTTTAGCATAAACCCTAGTTTGCAATAGAGTTATTTTCTCTATTTGGTCTTCTTTATCCTTGTTTTTGGTTCCAAGCAAGGTGGTGATAGTCTTTATCTTGTTTTCAATAGCGTGTGGTGTTTCTTTATCACGTAAGTTGATTTCAAGTGGTGACTTAGGAACTTTGTTGGTTCTTGATCATTCAAGAACACGTTTCTTGAAAATAATTTCGTTCTATTTCATACCCAGAACCCTAATTTTCTTTTCATCGTTGTACCTTCAATACTTACTTGATTTAAATGATTCAATAGTTATTTTTATAGTTCAAATCGTCATCTTTCTCTCATCTTGAAAGCATATAATTTTGAGAACTATAGCCCGATTTACGTCCGTTTCTTGAATTTTGCCCATCAATCGCTTCAAGAACAAGATCCTGGTCGATTGGTTCTTTGTTAAATCGAAGAATCACATCACCAAGTCTTCACGGCCTCAATCTTTTGGCGATCTACTTGAATACCGTCGGCTGAAACAATGTGCCCCAAAAATGTCACGGAGTTCAACCAAAACTCACACTTAGAAAATTTGACAAATAGCTCTCGAGTTTGGAGAACTCTAAGGACAGTACGCAAATGATCCGCATGTTCTGCCTCGAACCTAGAATACACCAAGATATCATCGATGAATACAATCACAAATAAATCTAGGAAGGGCCTAAACACATTGTTCATCAAATCCATAAAGACTGCCGGTGCATTAGTGTCACACCCTAATTTTCGTTAGGGCGTGATGGGCACCCGACCCTTACCTAGGGCCGAGCGAACCCTCTGACTCTCGTGGCACTCATAATCATATTGGGCCCTCATAGCATAACATGAGTACATAATGAAAGCTTTTCAGGAACAACCCTGCTTTTCATCCTTTTCAAATCAAGCAAGACCTGGGATCGTATAAGACCCGTAGAATAATGCATCACAATACATCGGCTTATGGAGCCGCTCACAAAACTGACATACTACATACACGATAATGTCTGCAAAGTCTCTAGCATGGAACATGAAACCATATCATAATGCTCTGACTCGGCAGCACTCCGGAGAAAATGGAGCTTGCCAATCCCGCTGGAACATCTTCTGCTATTATCTTCAACTCATCTGGGTGTACCTGCGCGGCATGAACGCAGCGTCCACAAGAAGGGACGTCAGTACGAGCAACGTACTGAGTATGTAAGGCATGAGTAACCACATATAGAAGGATGCAAAGCATGAATAGTAACAAGATGAAAACATAGGGCATTTCATGAGATAAAGAGTAACCTGCACATCTGAGTGCCCTTTTAGGCGAAACCTTGCCTGTTTAGTGCTGCGGAACGTGCAGCCCGATCCATATATATATTATATTGCTGCGAAACGTGCAGCCCGATCCATATAATATATTGCTGCGGAATGCGCAGCCCGATCCATAAATATGTAATAAAAGAGTAGCCTGTACATCTGAGTGCCTTTTAGGCGGAACCATGCATGCTTAGTGCTGCGGAACGTGCAGCCCGATCCATATAATATATTATATTGCTGCGGAACGTGCAGCCCGATCCATATAATATATTGCTGCGGAACGTGCAGCCCGATCCATAACCACATATCCCGCGTCCGGGCATCCCGCGTCCGGGACGGTATCATGTCATATTATACCAACTGATCAGGTGGTTACGCGTATATAATGCTCTCGCCCTTTCCCATGTTCCCCATATACATATACATATATCAAATTCATATATCATATAAGTAGTATGCATGAGAGCCCAAAGAAAGTCATGTATCTATCGGAGTGACGTAAGGTCGGTAACCTACGATCGTATTATGGAATAATCATGGTCTCTTTGTCTCACCTTGAAGGAACGATTATTATAAGGTGAGACTGTCAATGAAGAATAACTTCACGAGGAAACATAAAACAGGATCATAAGGCATCAATTCATATACTTTAGAATCTCTAAAAATAGTCATCATTCATGAATAAAATTGAGAAATCAAGAAATAGCTCAACATTCTCATATCGTCATTGAACTCATAGAGTTGGAACCTTTAATCATGGAATCATCATCATCATATTCATCGTAGGAAAATATTCTCATTTTTGACATCCTCGTTGTCATTGTAAAACATATCCATCGTTGTTGTCATGAAAGCTTACAGAGTCATAAACCTCCGTTTTGAAAAGATACAGACATTTCAGAATTCTTTTCAAAAATAGGTCGTTAGAACCAACAAAGGAAAGTCGCGGGGCCCACGGGCGAGCGTCAACCCGATCCGGGCCCGCCTATGAAAGTTAGAGATTATTACTCGTTATGAAATCTTCTACGATGGTTTCGAAGCGATCCGAGCCCATCCGTGAAAGTTACGGGCGTTCGTAGTTTTGGACTCGTTTAGGAACAAAATTCTTTTGAAAACAAAACTTTTGAAAGCAACAAAGTTATGGAAGCCTTTATGAAATCGCAATCTAAGAATCATGCCTTTGAAAGAAAGGGACGAGCCTTAACATACACGGCCACACACACAACACCCCAATTTCATGATTTTCATTCATTTATACACTCCACCACACACACAAACCATGCACAACCACCTACAAGTCATGTAGAGAGAATTAAATCTTACCTTCCACTTATTTCTCCTTCGGTTAGAGTTGAAGAATTGCAACAACGAACGGTTCAATTGCTCCAACGACTACTCCATGTCGTTGAGGACCTTCTAATGAGTAGAAAGACTAGAATAAAATAATTTTCATGATCAATCTTATGGGGCTGGTTCGGCCAGCCCCTCTAGCCGTTTCTCCTCCTTCTTTTTTTTCCACTTTTCTTGAACTTTCTAGGCTTGACAAAATAATGAATTGGTCTCCCTCTTTCATGACTTAATCATATATATATATATATATATATATATATATATATATATATATATATATATAATATATATATATATATATATATATAAATGGTCATGTGCACTCTCTTTTCTCTCTTTTTTTTTTTCTTTTTCTCCAACTTTCTAGAAATTTCCATAAAAGATGAATAAGTCTTGCATGGTCCTCTAATATCCACACACACATATATATATATATATATATATATATATATATATATATATATATATATATAAAGTCCCTTACAAAATATGAAATGAACACATGTACATCTTCATGGCTCAAAATAATTGGCAAACCATGGGTGGGACCCACGGCCACTTGGCTTCTCCAAGAAGTCATGAACTAATAACACTTTACAAATTCCAAGTTCGCCCTTATCATTCCATGCCAATAATAACATTCATAAGCAGCTTGCGCATTAAAACAAAACCGGAGAATGGCCTTGCCCTTAACTTGTCGCAACTAACTCGGAATATCCCAGCGTACAAAATGCGGGATATAACAATTAGTTAGCCCAAATGATATTAACCGGAACTCAAAATGGCCATATCTTGTTCTAAAGGCTGTCTTAGGGATATCTTTCTCCCTAACTCTCACTTGATGATACTCGGATCTCAAATCTATCTTTGAAAACCATTTGGCACCTTGTAATTGATCAAATAAATCATCAATCCTTGGAAGAGCATATTTATTCATAATGGTCACCTT
>NW_026713703.1:0-26566 GCF_029784015.1 Lycium ferocissimum | reverse complement strand
ATACTAGGTTGAGATTTGAGCCTCGGGGGCAATTGGTTTCATTGAAATTGAGTCGACTTTAGTTACTATTCATTCAATGTAATTGAATTATAATTCTTATGTTTTGTTGGAAAACTATTCGAACATCCATATTTTGCACAAATGTGACAAAATCGTTTTGAAACTTACATGGATGACTCGTAGAGTCTAATGTTCGTAATTTATGTCCGCCACCTCGACTTGACCCGAGGTGGGCCCACTAGTCCCGAGACTTCTTTCGTTTGTCTTACTTAATCCCCCTTGGTATGATATAAAAGAGGGGACCTTTGCCTACAAATTTAAGGCTCCGTTTGATTTGCTCCGTAAGTTATTTGAAAGCTCCTAAATGTGAACGATACTAAATTTTCAGAAAATGGTTTATGAAGTATTTTTTCAAGAGTTTTGTAAATTTAAAGGCTCATATCTTTTGTATACTAATTCTGACAGGCTCGATATTATTTTGAACCTTCTGATCTCAATAGATATATGTGTATTTATTTGTCGAATCTTGAGATTTAATGGTGTATATGCATATGGTTTCCGCACTACTCTGCTCGTGCCTATTACTATGATATCGTTCGCCGGTTCCTGGGCCGGTTTGTGATCGTGCACACTATGATAAATTCGACGGTATCTGTGTTACGGTTCCGAGACCTCGCCATAGGGCCGGATTCCGTTTATGGAGTTATCTTTGTGATATGGCTTATGATATGTTTGATGATATGATATGTTTGATGATATGATGTGTTGTGTTCGGGGTGTACGGAGATTTGAAACATTGCAGGTATCTTTGTGTGTGGCACCGGCGTCGGAGTGGTGACCACGTTCACGAGCCTTATGCATGATCTCTGTTTGCATTATGTACATACGTCTTGATGGGTTTGGTATATATTGATCGGTATTCTCTCTATGTACCTTTCACTTCGGTGATGGTTTGGATTCTCAGACTTTATGCTTTTACATACTCGGTACATCTTTCGTACTGCCCCCCCCCCCTTTCTTCGGGGGGCGTTTCGTGTCGCGGTACGGAGGTTCGCGATGCGGTGTAGGCCACACGTTACGCTATTACAGTGCTTCTTTTGGGAGCCCATATGTTGGTACCTACCCTCTGTGATGTTTCTGCTTTTGTATATTTGAGTATTTGGGGTACGGCGGGGCCCTGTCCCGTCATATGTTCTGTTTTGACTTGTAGAGGCCTGTAGTCATATGTGTGGGTCATGGGTCATGTGTGTGTTCGTTTGTTTGTGATCTGCGTCTTAATGCGGTCCCGTTTGTTATTACGGCGAACGGCCTAATTATCTGTACATGTGTATGTATCTGGCGATGTATATTCCGCCAATCTGTCAGATTTGGATGCGGCCTAAATGGCCTGTATGTTTGTATATGTATACATATTCGGCGATGTGTATTCCGCCGTCTCTTCCGACTTCGATGTGACATTGTTGCACGTGTGACCGCTTAAGATAATATTTGCTTTCAATCTGTTTGAGATAATTAATATGAAAGCTTGAGTTAGATAAAAATATGATGAGTTAGTATGTACGTCTATTTGGGGTGTCCAAGTAGGACATCAGTCGCGGCCCACGGAGCTGGGTCGTGACAGCGAACCATCCCCTTAACCAATTACTAAACAATTTAAACAATTATAAATCAATAACTAGAATTAAATCATAAATCTGTGTAGTCATGCCATAAGTAAATAAAAGTGAGGAAACCTAACTATTACAACCCCAAAATTCGAAAGTCATCATATAAGGACTCTAAAATATAACTGTCTAAAGAAGGAACAACTGTCTATTAATGTAAATAATGTCTGGAACGAAATTAGACATCAGTTAATAAAGATCTTTGGGCGGCATGGCATGTATAGAAGCTCACCCTCGGATCTGATCAGGAACTGGCTTCAAGCTAACTATGAGGTCTAGAAGATTCTTTGGCACATAATCTACACTCAAATAAAAAGTGCAGCACGATAGTATTAGTACAAAAGTATCAGTGCAAACACTATGTATCAATAGATGCCATAGGCCGACTAAGATTAGCAGCATGCATACATTTATAAAATTAGCAGGATAGGTAGATAGGCACAACAGCGCATAACCAAATATTGTCATCAACAGAAATCAGCCAACACAGGAATAAGATGAGTCCAGCGAAAACCCTCAATAGAATAATATAAGTTTGATAATGCAATGCTAAAATAATAGTACCTCAACTGTGTACATGTATATGACTGGTAATGTTTGCGTAATTATCCATGACTTGCAGGGGACCCATGGTGTCCATGTACCACCCGCTCCGGAACTGACCTCAGATCACGAGCCCATAACTACGTCACATCCTCACCCCCTGTCAAATGTGCCTTTCCATATTCATTCTTTCTGTATCTCATCATAATATGAATCTCAACATATTTTCAGTCCAACAGTCACTATGCAATATGATTAGCAGACAATATCATGTCAAGAAATACAAGGCATCAAGCCACATGTCATATCAAGTCTCAGGTAAATTAACTAATCAACATAGTGAATATGTAATCCTCTCAATCAACAAGAAGAGTATATATGAAGTCCTTCCTTTTTATAACACAACAATTACACCTTAGGTTTCAGTACATAAGGTAATGGCGACAAGCCCACATTATCAATCTATCAGTACCAACCTTGGAATTTTCAACTAGACTTCATGTCCAAAGACCTATACATGTTTTCTCCCATCAATTCTATTACATATACATTCAACAAATCAAATTCTAACTCGAGTAAACTGTAACCTACCTCAAATGCGGAACAGGAACAAGACAAGATACTCCGCAACAACTTGTCCCTTTCGCAAAGCTTCGGAATGTTCAAAGTCTAGCAATATTGTTACATCCCGTGTTTTCATATGTTGGAAAGCGTGCGAGTTAAATGACATTGGTAACGAAAGCGAGGTTATTCCTCAAGATTATAGGTGGTTAGAGTGATTGTACAGATGTATCGTAAGGATTTGAAGTTAAGCCAATCGAAGAAAATAAGTTTCATCGAGGTTTGAAATTTATTTGAATGAAATACGGTCCAAGCTATAACATCCCGTATATTTGGACTAGGGAATTGAACCATCCAGCATGTGCAAATTTACTCGAGCTCAGAAGATTTGGTCATATTCAAGTATGAAAATCAAGAACTCGGTGGATTCAAGGAATGAAGTCCTGAAATGATTTAAGATGAAAAAGTGTGACGACGATGATTACAAATAATATTTTATGTGTAGCAAATGAGGTTATGGACTAGTGCTATACCACATGAGTATAATAATGAGTATATAAGTACTATTTAATTGAATTGAGTTCAAGAAATTAATTGTGTGGGTAAGGTTAAATTTTGGCTTGTAGGGAACAAGATAATTAATGGAGAAATATTTGGAATATATTCCATGTGCAATCATCCATGTGTCTTTTAATAAGAGAGGAAGCTAGTGACTATTCAATGTAGATGAGGATGTGGAATTATATCAAATAGAGATATATATGGTGGACCCCACGTTAAAATTAAGGAGAAAAAGGAATAGTCACACCTTGATATCTGATTCTCTTCCACTTTTAATATATGTATGTTGCAGCAAGTTTATATATATTAGCTTTTCAATTAGAGAAACACATTGATGCATGTATTCACCATATCTAGCAAGGTGAAACTATTATTTCTTGGCAGCGAGATTAATTTCCAAACAAAACAGCAACGTGTAGTTATTCTCAAGAACAACATAGCGGGTTTTGATCTCCGCTTCAATCTAGTTGTTTTGTGTTTGCCGCGTTGTTTAATCCGGGCCTTCTTCAAAGTGGAGTAAGGTGGAAGAAAATAATTTCTTGGCATAAAAGATAAGAAGTACTCTCTCCTAGGTATACTTAAATTCATCCCGATCATAGCTAAATTGTGAGATGGGAACTGCGAAATTAATTGCAGGAAATCGGATAAGTTATTGAGTTAATATTGTAATTGTGGGCTGTTTTGAGGGTGATCTAAAGGTGGATTTAATTCTAGTTTGATATGAAATTTTTGGTATTGTTGTTGTTGGTATTTTGATTGATATTTTGGGTAAGTTGGAATCACGAGGATTATTAAGTTTTTGGGGAAGATGCTGCTCGAATTTCGTTAGATTCCTAAGTAATTAAGGATTGGTTTGAAAGAGTATCTTAATTTGATTATTGGCATATTTGGTATTGTTTGTAGATTGGTGAAGGCCGGTACCTAAGTTATGGTTAACTTGAAAAGCGACAAGGTATGTTAAGGCTATCCCTTTCTTTCATTTTGGCATGATCCTTTCCAAAGACTCTATTCTTAGATAGTGTAGAGATATTTGTATCCTTGGTCTCCTATATTTTATGTCCATAACTCCCAGAGACTTATCATACTAGCTTCTTATGTCACCAGAGGAGTTCAGAGTATCCTTTTCTGAGTCTTACATGCATTTATATATATTATATTATATATGGATCGGGCCGTACGTTCCTCGGCACTATTATATTATATATGGATCGGGCCGTACGTTCCTCGGCACTATTATATTATGTATCGATCGGGCTGTACGTTCCTCGGCACTATTAGATTATATATGGATCGGGCCGTACGTTCCTTGGCACTATTATATTATATATGGATCGGGCCGTACGTTCCTCGGCATAATTATATTATATATGGATCGGGCCGTATGTTCCTCGGCACTATTATATTATATATGGATCGGGTTGTACGTTCCACAACACTATCAGTTATATTATAACCTATGCCTATCATACGCCACGAGTCGAGTTTCAGTCATATAGAGTTACGCAGATATTCTCAGATGTTAGCCCTAGATGCATTCAAATATTGAGACTGGTTTTCATGATTCATCTGTACTTGATGTTCTTATGCCTTACATACTCGGTACATTGTTCGTATTGACGCCCCTTTGCCTGGGGGCGCTGTGTTCACGCCACACAGTCCTAGATTGTTTTGCAGGTAAAAGTATTCAGCTAGGATGGTTGGCGATCAACTAGGATTGGCAAACTCCATTTTCTTTGTGGAGCAGTGCCGAGCCATTATGGTTATCATATGTGTGTATGGCTACGTCGGGGCCCTGTCCCGACTCATATGATTCAGGTGTTTACTCTTAGAGACTTTGCAGATAGTGTCCTGTGGTTAGTATGTTGAGATGTCATGTGTTGAGTAAAGCGACCACGTAGGACGATATGTCAATTTGACTTGCTCGGTTTTTGATTAATTGAGTATCGTTCACAAATTTCTATGGTTTGATGGAAAGTACTTTATTATATTTCCAAATTTTTTTTGTCCAGTTTCATTATGTGAATGCCAAAGGGTTCGCTCAGCTCTAAGTAAGAGTTGGGTGCCCATCATGCCCTATCGAAATTGGGGTATGACAAAGTAGTATTAGAGCAGTTCGTCCTAGGATGTCTGCAAAGTCGAGTCTAGTAGAGTCTTATTTATGGTGTGTTGCGTGCCACATTTATAAACAGGAGGCTACAGGGCATTTAGGATGGTTACTTTTCTTTCATATCTAAGATCGTGCGTGTTATATCTCGTAATTTGTACGTTGGGACATTCCGAGCTAGTCGTGAAAAGTTGAGGGCAAGATAATTTTGGAAGACGAGGTTGAGGTTTGTAATCATCGATTCCGTTTTAATGCACAAGTCGCATAAAAGTATTGGCATGGAATACTAAGGGCAAACTTGGAATTTGGAAATTTTTATTATGTAGGAATTCTTGGAGAAGTTAAGTGGCCGTGGGACCCACCCATGGTTGGCCAATATTTTCAAGCCATGGAATGACACATGTGTTCATTTTATATTTGTGTAGGCTAAATATATACATGTGGGCAAAGATGACAAGGAAGAATTCATCTTTTATAATTTGAGAAAAATCTAGAAAATTGGAGAAATTTGGAGAAAAAAAAAAAAAAAAAAAACAAGAAGAGAAAAAAAAAGAGGGGGCATGACCGGCCATGTGCATGGTCATGTGCCATATATATATATATATATATATATATATATATATATATATATAGAGAGAGAGAGAGAGAGAGAGAGAGGAATGATTAAATAAGGCAAGCATTTATCATTTCCATTTCAAGAAAATTCAAGAAACTTTGAGAGAGAACCATGGGAGCCATTCGGCCATGCCATGGCTGAACTTGGTCCATGGAAAATTGAAGGAGAAAAATTGGTTTCTTCTAGCTTTCCTACTAATTAAGAGGTCCTCTACAACATGGAGTGGTTGTTGAAGCAAGCAAGGCACTCTTTCTTGCAAGAACAAGTCTAGCCGTGTGGAAGAAGTTGAATGAAGAAGGTGAGATTTAATCTTGTTTACATGTTCTCATAGATGATTTGTATATGTTGTAGTATGTTGGAATGAACGAAATTCATGAAAGTGTGGTGTGTGTAGTGTGGCCGAGTATATGTGGTTTAATGTAGGCATGATGAATAAATTTCATTTAGTGTTTGGTTGATGTCATTATGGATGTTATGATATAAAATAAAGGTTTAATGGTTCAAGGTTGGAGTTGTGATTGTGCGGGCTGTTTTGTTAGCTAATGTGAATTAAATATGCTCCCTTATGTTTATGGTAATAATGTTGTTAAACGTGTGGATTGTTGGTGTCGTTGGTGAATTTGGAGGAACGAAATGTGTTGTTGATGTCCCTATGGAAATTGATGGTTTCGGGTGGCTTGGCATATTGGAAGGATTGTTTGGAATATTGTGCGAGTTGTTGGAAATGTTCTTGAATCGTGTTTGAATGGTTTTGGATTGGTATTTGTATATGCGATCATTGGTATTAGTTTGAATGCATGAAGTTGAATTGAATATAAATGAATGTCGTCGAATTATATGAAGGGAGCTATTAATATTAGAATGCGTTTGGGATTGATTATTGACATTGTTATTATGTTTGTTGGTATTGTTGATAATGATTTGGCCGAGTTAAATTCTCGGGGATGTCCAATTTATAGGGAAATGCTTTGCCCAAATTTTTGTAGAAAAAGTAATGACTTGGGATTGGATTCTTCGATGTTTATGACTAATATTCGCTATCTATTGACGTTGTGTAGACCTTGGAGAGTTGAGACTTGAGTTGGATTAGCTTAGGAAGCGATCGAGGTATGTAAGCTTCACCCTTCTTTCTTTGGCATGTCTTAGTGAAAAGTAAGTTATGACACGTACCCCGAGGTAATTCCACTCTCGCGATCCGAGCATGTTTATGATCCATATTTGTTTCTTGATATTCACATTCCTAATGTAGTCAAACTATGGTCTTTATGTTTTTCGCAAGAATGGATTTCAAAGATTGCATAAAAGTTTGTTTTCAAGAAGAGTTTGTTCCCTAAATGATTCCGAAACTACGAATGTCCGTAACTTACGTAGAAAGGCTCGGATCGCTTCGATTTGTTCGTAGAAAGTTCTAAAGTGAATTAAGTTTGTAACTTTCCGAGGCGAACTCGGATTGGTTTGACGTATGACTATGATCCCTATGGTCCGAATATGACTATGACCCTTATGGATTTGTAATTACGTATGATGTATGTTATGTTTCCGAAAGATATTTGATATAACTATGGTCCGATTCGCAAATGACATTCCGTTTAGACTACTTCATTGAGTCTGTGAGTATGATTTTATGTGCATATGGTTTCTCACTACTCTGCTCGTGCAAATATGTCTTTCACTGAGTCCCGGGCCGGGTACGTATTCGTGCACATACCTTTGCATTATTCACCGAGTCCCAAAAGGGCCGGGTACAGTATATGATGATTTGATTACTCACCGAGTCCCGAAAGGGCCGGGTACAATCGAGTCCTGAAAGGGCCGGGTACGGTACATGATGCTATAACTATTTACCGAGTCCCTTGCTAGCGGGGCCGGGACACGCTATTCACCGAGTCCCTCACTAGAGGGCCGGGTACGGTATGTATATATATGTATATGGACATGCATACATGATTATGATATGATTACTCATTTCACCGAGTCCCTCACTAGAGGGCCGGGTACGGTATATATGTACGATGATATGAAGACACGATTATGATATGATTTTACTTACCGCGTCCCTCGTCAGAGGGCCGGGGCACGTTATATGTATATATATGAATATGAAAATTATACGATTTTGATATGCATGATAAATGTTTTCGAAGGCAAGTTTCATGGTTTTCAGTACTCTTTACTTCGGTATGATCCCGCTTATTGTATTTCATGCTCTACATACTCAGTACATATTCCGTACTGACCCCCTTTCTTCGGGGGCTGCGTTTCATGCCGCGCGCGGTACACCCCGGATGAGTTGAGGATATTATTAGAAGATGTTCCGGCGGGATTGGCGAGCTCCGGTTCCTTCTGAGTGCTTTGTGAAAGTCAAAGTACTATGATACGACAGGTTGTTCTATGTTAGAGACTTTGCAGACAGTGTCGTGGGTATAAGATGTCGGTTATGTAAGCGGCTCTGTAAGCCGATGTGTCGCTACTCCTTGTATTATAAATTCTATATATTTCTCTATATGTTACAGATTTTCCCTGATTCGAGAAAGATAAGAAGCATATTATTCTTTCAAAAACTTTCGTTATGTATTTGTGTCATGATTTGAGAGCCAGCGTGATTATGAGTATTATGTGAGTCAGCGGGTTCGCTCGGCCCTAAATAAGGGTCGGGTGCCCATCACGCCTAACGAAACTAGGGTGTGACAAATTGGTATCGAGCGGTTCGTCCTAGGGGTTGTACGCAAAGTCGTGTCCGATAGAGTCCTGTTTATGTTGTGAAGCGCGCCACATTTATAAACAGGAGGCTACGGGGCATCTAGGATGGTTACTCTTCTTTGGCATCTTAGATCGTGCTGTAGAGCCAAGTTATAGGAAATGAGATTCCCGACGCCGACCTTTGGCTTCAGCAGGGAAACGACACTGATGGAAGAAAGTGACTAACGACAATGGAAGTCAAGTACGCAGTAAGCAACGGTACGCGAAAGATACATGTCGGGTAAGATATGAAGGTACGATTGAAACATAAGTTGAAGATTAAAAAGGAAAGTAAACAAGAAAGTGTACGAGTCTTGTTTGAGTTGGGCATACGAGGTGTGTTTATTATTTCTGTACTGTTGATGATAATGGGAGCCCTGTGTGGCTGTGATATGATGTGATATGTATATATATACGTTGGCCCTGTGAGGCATTGTTGGTATTTCCTGTGTACAGATTTTGAGATAGTAACGATTGAGGAAAACGCCGAAATTTTCCCGAAAATAAAGAAAAAATGAGATATAGATTTGCAATATGCCTTGGAAGGTCGTGCCAATAGTAATGAAAAAAATTGACTAAGCTACGAGTACGGCCGACACCGAGAAAGAAGCTAATTATTGAATCGGGGATAATAATAATTATAAGGTCGATGTTGATATGGCACAGAGAAATTAAAAAGGGCTTATGACACTAAGGGATGATTTAGAGAAGACTGGAAAATCTTAACAGAGAGTTATTTAAGGTACCGATTGAATTGACAAGTAGGGATGAATTACGACGAGTTGATAGTAAAAGAAGTAATAGTACGATTAAGACAAGAGTATAGGGGAAAAGAATTGTAACGGGTATGAATGTATAGATAAGACGATTCGTGTGATGTTAAGAATAAAGTGGGCCAGAAAGGGTAAAGGATTAAGAAGTGTTATATTATCGGATTGATTACGAACGGTGATGTAATCGAATATAGCGAGGATCGTTATGGAAATAAGTAAAGCCTAATGAGAAAGCGGCTAAAGTTATGACGTGGTCTACGCAGCTAGAATATAAAAGTAAGTGTGAAACGGAAAAGTGAGCTATAGAGCGAATAAGCGAGACTTATCAAGTTCTGTAAAGAAAGCCTGGAATAAGGGTTATATAACAGTGGAAATGATAATGAGCGTAAGAAAAGAAAGGGTAATAGGGAGAAGGAAATAAGAAGAGAGCGAGACAACGAAAGGTAGTAATAGACCATGACACGCGTAATTAAGGATCCAGGTGTCAGAAGTGATGGGACGGTAAAAGACTCGAATATAGAAAGGACGAAGAACGAGGTAAATGAGAACAGAATCCAGAGGGCAATAACTGAGTAGTTATAAGTAACGGTGATCGAGGTGTATTCCTTGCCATTAAGGTCTGAAGGCCTAAGACGGAAAAGTAGTCATGTCTAGAGGTGAAACGTGAATATTGAGGATTAAAGGAACTTGAATTAGAAATTGCGAAGCCAGGAGACTAAGGAACCCTTCTAATTCGGAGGGAAACGTGTTATGAGGACGTTTCGAAATCCGTTAAGACTTCGACCTACTCTAAAATACGTGACAAAGGTGATGCGGTAGGGTGGACGCAGCTTATACGAGCGTTAAAGTCATATTTCATCGGAGTTCCGAAGTTAAGCGTCTTTGGGGTGAGAGCAATTCTAGGATGGGTGACCCCCTGGGAACTGACACTACGATATAATTGATACGGATGCTGGGACTATGGGTGAGATTCCGTGGCCAAGACAAGTTAGTAAGATCCAACAGCCAGTAACAAAGGGATAGAAGTCAGGACGACGATCGAGGTAGTGCTAAGAATTAAGTGTAGTGATCTTGAAGGTTCTGACATTGGAAGGTGAAGGCTTAAAGGGAGAAAGTATGACAAGAGGGTGGTATTGAATAATTTAAGAGATAGTATGAAGGATAGCGATTCTACACTAGGTTAAAGGCCAAGAGGTTGGGAGAGTGAGGAAGTCGAGAGCGATTAAAGGAAGGGAACGAGATATGACAAAATAGGACAAGCGAGTTTTGGGTATGGGCAAGACATGCAGAGCAGAATGAGCCGGAAGACGGAAGGACCGCCAACATAAGGGAGTCGGAGGTACGAATATTTGTGTTATAAGATAATCCTAAGGGAACAGGAATTTCCATGGCCCTATGTTTTGAAGTTGTATGGCAAAATTGAGGGATGGTAACGAAGGTGCAAGGGAACGGGAACCCGAACCGATAAGCTACAGACAACCCCCATAGTGTATGACTGTCACGACCCAACCCCGTAGGCCGTGACTAGTGCCCGAACTGGGCACCCAAACACATTCATAGATCCGACTCACACACAGATAGCTTACGCATATACAAATATCGGACGCCGTCTCAAATTATTTCAAGCGTCTCAAACACATCTCAAACACAATCATATATATATCGAAGCCGACAAGGCTATCGAACGGCGCGTCGGCCCAAAACATATAACATACAAACACACACACAGATAGGCACACAACCCACATATACGTCTCGCTGACACTCTAAACGGCACCAACGTAATCATATGACGGGACGGGCCCCGCCGTACCCCTGAACAAATATATACATATGCAACGGACGGATATATACCAAAATGTGAGCTCCGAAATAAGGAGAGCACTCCAACACAGCAGAATAGGGTGTCCTAGACTGGCGGGTCACCGAATGGTGCGTCTGTACCTGCGGGCATGAAACGCAGCCCCCAAAGAAAGGGCTCGATACGAAATATGTGCGGTATGCAAAAGCAGAAATGTAGTAAACAAATCTGGGTCATACTCCAAACAGAAGTACCGAAAGTAAGTATATATCCAAAATACCAAAGTGTTTATTTTCAAAATACAAATCATGCATAGGGCACAGAAAATATTGTTATAGCCCGTATATTGTACGTCTGGAAATTTCGAGGTCGTCGTGGAAAGTTAAGGGCGAGACCCTTCTCAAAAATTATTTTAATGGACGAGTTGTTATAAATATTATTTATGACTATTATTAGTATGGAAATATTGCGGAAAGGCTAAGGGTAAAATGGAAATTTATGATGTTCTAGAAAAATTCATGGAATGGCCATGTTGGCCGAAAATGTATATATGTAGGTGTATGCTCACATTTTTTTATGAGGGCTAAAGTGTACATAGGAAGACAATTAAGTCTTCTTTGTTATTTCAAGAAATTTCTAGAAAAATGAAATGAAAAAGATGACAAAAAAATAAGTCATCTTTGCCATGGAAAATAAGAAAATTCTAGAAATAAAGAAAGGGGAAAAGAAAAGAAAAATCTAGAGAGGGCATGTGCCCCTCACATGAATGCAATATGTATATATATATATATATATATATATATATATATATATATATATATATATATATATATATAAGAAAGGGGTGGTCATATTTTAACAAGGAGAGAAAGAAAGAAAGAAAAAGAAAAGAGAGGGAGGGAGTTTCAGCCATGGCTAGCAAAATCTAGCCATGGAAAATTGATGAGAAAAAAATTATTCCCTCCTAATCTTCTAGCTCATTTGGAGGTCCTCTACAACATGGAGTGGTTGTGGGAGTAAGAAAAGCATTGGTTATGTAAGTTGGAAACTCTAGCCAAGTGAGAAGACAAGTGGAGGAAGGTAAGATTCCATCTTCTTTTATATGTTGTGAATGGTTATGCATGTTGTAGTATGTAGAAATAGATGAAAAATTCATGAAAACTTGTTGGTAGTTGTTGTGGCCGAAAATGATGGAAGGTTGACAGGTTATGGTGAATTAATTCTAGTTAATATTTTAGTTGTTGTGTTGCGGAATCCATGATGAAAAATGAAGGTTTGATGGCTTAAAATGAAGTTGTAGTCGTTATCGGAATATTAGAATAGTTAATGTGATATTGGCTTGAATTCTTACATTGAATGGAAAATGTTGTTAATGTAAATTGATATTATTGGATATTTTAGTTGTGGTCGTTATGAATTATGTGATGTAGAATAGAGGTTTAGTAGCTTGAGATGAATTGGAGTGTTTGTGCATCATCAAAGAAGTTAGTATGATGTTAGTGTGGTTCTTATATTTGTAAGAATAAATTTACCAATGTATGGATTGTTGATATAACTCATAAATTTGGAAGGAAGTAATACGTTGTTGACTTTAGTGGTGTTGTGAGATTTGGTGGAAGTAACGATAATTGGGTTGCTCCTGAATATTTTGTGAATTGAATTGAATTGAATCTAATTGAATATTGAAGTGTTGCTAGAATAATTGCTAGCATTGTTATCGGTTTGGCCGAGTTCCATTCTCGGTTTGTTGTTGATTTGGGCCGAGTTAGATTCTCGGGGATGGTGTATTTGAGTGGGAGATGCCTTTGTAAAATTTCGCAGATCATAAGTGAATTTATTTGAAAAATCAAGACAAGTGTGCTTAGTAATGAATCTAATGGTTGCATCAATTTTCTTGAATGTAGAATACGGTAGCTAGCTTGGACAATTAGCGTTTAGCTAGTTGGTCGTGAGACGGTATGTTAAGGCTCATTCACACCCCAACTTTACTAGGTGTGGGTTCTGTGATATATGTTTCGTGAGATTTGCGTACGTTTAGAGTTTGTCTATGTTTTGTGATCGGCCTTTATCGGCCCTCGTGCGGCACGCCCACTTGTCCTTGTTAAATTATTATTTCTGTTTATTTGTAATATTTGCTAATTTAGGCTAAGGTACGTACGAAAGTGTCCAACTAGGCACGTGTCGCGCCTACGGAGTTGGGTCGTGACAAAAGTGGTATCGAGAGGTTAGGTCCTCGGAATGTCTCGCACCGTGTCTAGTGTGAGTCCCGTTTATGGTGTGAAGCGCGCCACATTTATAAACGTGAGGCTACAGGCATCTAGAATTGTCGACCTTCTTCTGCCTTAGAATGGGCGATAAAGCCAAGTCATAGGAAATAAAATTCCTTGCGTGAGCTTTGCATACGCGCGAAAAATGGTAAGCGGTGATGGATCGGAGAGATCACACATGAAGTTCGAATATATATATTCTCATACTCCGAAACGAGAAGGTCCGAATGGCTGGCGTGGGATACGAAGTCATATTCCCGCACTATTACGGGTATTTGCGGCGTACGTGGTTCGAGTAACAAGAATTTGCAAAGGTGACTACCGAAGGTCAAGAAGGGTAAAACAAGAATTGTACAAGAAAGGACGTGTTGCGAATATGCCTCGGGATCTGTAAGGCCTCGATTAGCCTCGTATTATGTAATGAAGGTCGTGTGTGGAAATGGACGTGATTACACCGACATTAAGGGACTAGAATCCGCCGAAGTTGTGAAGTTAAGCGTGCTCAGGGGGGGAGCAATTTTAGGATGGGTGACCCCCCTGGGAAGTAAGTGAAAAATTTTACAAACTTGGAATTTAAGGATAAACCTAAGATAAATGGAAATTTGGGAAACCTAAAGGAAAAAAGGGAGGAATGTGAGTGATAGCACCCTTACGAAGTCACGCGACCTAAAGGAAACGGGAGAGAAGCGGATAGGAGGCGCATTAATGAGGAAAAAGGAAGAAAGCGCAATATCGCTTGGAAATCAAGGTAAATTTAAGTAGCGATTGGAAATGTTTATAAGTAGAATGATAATGAGTGTGTATATATGTATGTGTATGACTTTTCCCTGGTGATTATGTTGGTCGAAAGGCGAGTCCTAACGACAAAAGGTTGCCACTAACGGAAGGCATTACGAAACGAAATGTAAGGGATGAAGTGAAGGGTGAGAACAAATGTTACCGATTGGATCGACCCGATCATCGCGTTACAAACACCGATCGGAAGAGTTCTAGCATGACGATATTTGGAAAAGAATCGAGTAAAGATATGAGAGAGTAAGGGAATTGAAGTATTGGAAGGAAATAAGGATAAGAAATATGATCAAGTGAGGCCTTCGAGGGAGCCGACAGCAAGGTAGGAAATCGGGGGTAGGAGTGAGAAAAGCAAGATTGTAATCAAGCGAGAAGTAAAACGCGACAAGGAAAATTTCCGTAGTCCCTAAGGTAGTGGTAAAAGTAGCCCGACCCGAACGCGATTCCGTATGCCATAATTCGCGCTTCGACTTCGAAGAAACTCCGTCGATTATACCCCTAAGACTTCGAACCTAATTATGTTTCTATCTCGCTATACCTCTATATGTCCGACTCCGACTACAAATCCGTTCGATACATCTCTCGTACGATTGACTCCGATCATGAATACGTTCGACATACGTCCGTACGTCCGACCTCGATCAGAATACTGTCCGGCATATGTGCCGGTGCGCTTGCCTCTCGACTCCGATGTATCCAATATAGTTCGGCACGTCCGATTCCGACTATGGAATTGTCCGATATGCTTCGCGCGTCCGGCTCCGATTTTGAGTCCGCTAAGATAATCGTCGAATATGATTCTGTCTGTCGTACCTTCGTACTTCCAATTCCGGATATGCCTCCGCCCGACGTCCGTTTGATCTTCGATTCTCGACGAAGATTCGGTTCGCCCTATATCCGATTTAAGACCCCGAACAATCCTAGTAAAGAGATATCGACGAATGACGAGAGGAAGTTAAAGATTTAAGCCCTTATAAGTGCTTTGGTCAAGCTCAAGTATGTGTTTGGAAAGGAGGAAACCTCCCCGAAGTGCTATGAAACCCCATAAGGTCAGTTGAACATTCGAGGACGAATGTTCTAAAGGGGGGGAGGATGTTATAGCCCGTACCTTGTACGTTTGGATATTTCGAAGTCGTCGCAGAAAGTTAAGGGCGAGACCATCTTCAATTTTTTTTTTTAATGTGTAAGTAGGTTATGAAAAATGTTTATGGACAGTGGTAGTATGAAAATGTTAGGAGAGGTTAAGGGCGGAAAGAGAAATTTGCAAAATGGGTTATGAAAATAATGCGGAAGACTTGGGGCAAAATGGTAATATTGAGAAAAATCGAGGGCAAAATGGAAATTTCACATAAGGGTTCAAGAATATTCCTAAAAGGGCCCTAATGGCCATGTGACAAAAAAAAAAAAAAAAAAGAAAAGATGACAACAAAGTAACAAGTCATCTTTTAGAAATAAAAGGAAAATGGAAGAAAATCTAGAGCAGTGGGGCATGTGCCCCTCACATGCATGCAAGTAGGATGAATATATATATATAAGAGAGAAGAGTATTCATCTTTCATTAAGAAAAATAAGAGCAACAAGAACAATAGAGAGGGAGAGTATTCTGGCCTGGCCTAGGGCCATTTCACCCTCAAAAATATTGATCCAAAAATTATTTTCTTGTGGTTTCCATACCAATTCATGGTCCCTTTACAACTTGGTGCACTTGGTTTGGAAGAATGAGCATTGGTTTCCTCAATTCAACACTTGAGGAAGTGAAGAAGTTTGGAGAAAAAGGTAAGATTTCATTCCATTTATTTATGTTATGAAGGTTGGTTTGTGTTGGGGAATATGTAAATGAGTAGAAATCATAAAAATATGGAAGTTGGCATGGTGAGTGTGTGTGCATGATTGTGGCCGTGAATGTGCATATATGTTGTGTAGGCAAGGATGAGTTGATTTTAAGTTGTATTATAGTTGTGGTTAATGCGGAATTCGTATTGGAAATGAAAGTCGAATGAGAATTGAATGAAGTTGAAAAATGGTATGTGGCCGTGGCCTATATGTAAGGAAAATGGTGATGGATTTGTTTTGTTTAATAAGTTAATTGCATTATTGTGATCATTATAATGTAAAATGAAACAATTATGGGTTGAGTTGGTATGAAAACGGAATGTAGGAATTTATGTCGCATTTGTATGATTTTATGACATTATGGAAATTGAGATATTAGAGTGTGAATTATGACGATTATTGATGAACTTGGAAGATGGAAATATGCTATGAATATGTATGTTAAAGATTAGAAGATTTGGATAAGTTATGGTTTTTGGTGGAATTGTATATTTTGTATAGTTTGTGTATATATTGTAGAAATGATATGAAATGCTTCCGAATGGCATTGTAACGATTTTGGCTAGTAATGAATGTGAGTGTGATGGTGTTGGATTGAACATGTGAGTCGGAATGGAAATTATTGCATTATGTCGAAAAGTTGACTAGTTGTGTTACATTGTGGTTTGTAGTGATTGTTGTTGTTGGTGTTGTTGTCGGGTTGTTGTTGATTGTTTTGAGCCGAGTTGAAACTCGGGGGTGCTATATGTATAGGGGAGGTGCTGCCGGAATTTTTATAGAACAAAATTGGTTAAGCTTGGAAAGTGTAAGTTTCATGAATAGTAACTCGGTCAATATAACCATTTAACAGATTTTTCGGCGAAACGGGACCGGAGTTTCGATGAACCTAACAAGCGAGAAAGGTATGTAAAGTTACCCCTATTCTTTATTTGGCACGTCCTAGACCTATTAGGCCGAAGACGGAACCTCGTGGATAATTTCGCTCCCAAAAAATTCGAGTTTGATTTTTGAATACTATTCACTCAAGACAATTGAATCATAAAGCTTGCTTTTGGTTATACGAATGCTTCAACTTTCGTATCTTTTGCAAATGAATCCGGATCGCTTCGAAACTTTCCTAAATAACTTTATGGAGCTCAATGATTAAAATTTATGTCCGCCACCTCAATTGACCGAGGCGGGCCCCCTATTTTCGATTTTACTCTTTTGTATTTACGATTTGTCTTCGAGCGGCTTTTAAGGAATGTTTTAGCTACTAAGCAAAAATCATTTTAAATATTCCATTAAGTCCTATGAAACGTTTTGATATGTACTTTGACTCCGAATGTTCTGTCCTGACATAACCTATTGTGATGTCCGAAAGGTACGTACTATGATTCCGTCCGATTTCGTTGCTTTGATTTGTCATTCCCTATGCCTCATTGAGTCTCTGGAAATTTCTATGGTATTTTTATTGCATTAGTTTCTCACTACTCCACTCGTGGATGCCTCAATGTTTCCCCCACCGAGCCCGGCCAGATATGTTCTCAAGCGTACTTCTCGCATTGTTCGCCGCGCTCCGTGTGAGGGGCGGAGTATTACACGCATACATGGGTTACGGTGTATGATGTGCCATGTACGATATTCGATATCCGATTATGTGATGTGATGTGGCCACTTGGTATGTTATGCTTTGTTTTGAGATATTCCTACTCCGAAGTATGATGTGCTTTGGCGCGGGACGTGAAGGAGCGCCTCGTTCGTTCACCGAGTCCCATAGCGGGGCCGGCTTTTGCATATGTTTCCGCATGCATTACGTATGATTTGGGTACGCATTTTTGATTACCTATGCATCTCCATTGTTTTCCGCACATTCTCGTTCGATGTTAATTTTATTTATTACATGCTCGCTTACATATTCGCACATTTTCCATCGACCCCTTTCCTGGGGCCGTTTCGTGCCACGCGGTACGGACGTTTGATTTGTCGATTTGCCCGCCTAGGTTGTCGGTCACTGGTTGAAGTGCTCCTTTGTCCGAGCCCATGTATTTTGGGTATAAAATTTTTTATTGCAATTGTACGTATTGATTCTGGGTACGACGGGCCCCGTCCCGTCATATGATTATGTTTTTGTTCTGTAGAGGTCTGTAGACATGTGGTGTGGGTTCTGTATATGTTTCGTGAGATTTGCGTACGTTTAGAGTTTGTCTATGTTTTGTGACGGCCTTTTCGCCTCGCGCGACGCCCACTTGTCCTTGTTAAATTATTATTTCGCTTATTTGTAATATTTTGCTAATTTAGGCTAAGGTACGTACGAGTGTCCAACTAGGGCACGTGTCGCGGCCTACGGAGTTGGGTCGTGACACGAAGACTTCATAAAAAGGATTGTCGGCATATAAGGAGCCCCTTAAAGGGGGGGGGGGAGAACGTATTATAGGCTTCAAGTCCAATGAAGGAAACTCGTTAGCCCGGAACCTGAGTTTAAAGCATATCGGCCTATCAAATGAATACAATGGAGGAAGTAGGAACAAGTTGGTGCGTTGGACTGGAAACCCCCGATACGGAATGAGGACTCGTAGCGTCGGCGGAGTTCGATAATAAAAGGAAATAAAGCAAGAGATAAGGAATAGGTATAAAGAGAAGGACAACCATAAAAAGTGGACCCCCCAGTATTATGACACGTAGGTCGGTTGAACATTCGAGGACGAATATTCTAAAGCGGGGGAGGATGTTATAGCCCGTATATTGTACGTCTGGAAATTTCGAGGTTGTCGTGGAAAGTTAAGGGCGAGACCCTTCTCAAAAATTATTTTAATGGACGAGTTGTTATAAATATTATTTATGACTATTATTAGTATGGAAATATTGCGGAAAGGCTAAGGGTAAAATGGGAATTTATGATGTTCTAGAAAAATTCATGGAATGGCCATGTTGGCCGAAAATGTAGCATATGTAGGTGTATGCTCACATTTTTTTTATGAGGGCTAAAGTGTACATAGGAAGACAATTAAGTCTTCTTTGTTATTTCAAGAAATTTCTAGAAAAATGAAATGAAAAAGATGACAAAAAAATAAGTCATCTTTGCCATGGAAAATAAGAAAATTCTAGAAATAAAGAAAGGGAAAAGAAAAGAAAAATCTAGAGAGGGCATGTGCCCCTCACATGCATGCAATATGTATATATATATATATATATATATATATATATATATATATATATATATATAAGAAAGGGGTGGTCATATTTTAACAAGGAGAGAAAGAAAGAAAGAAAAAGAAAAGAGAGAGGAGGGGAGTTTCGGCCATGGCTAGCAAAATCTAGCCATGGAAAATTGATGAGAAAAATTATTCCCTCCTAATCTTCTAGCTCATTTGGAGGTCCTCTACAACATGGAGTGGTTGTGGGAGTAAGAAAAGCATTGGTTATGTAAGTTGGAAACTCTAGCCAAGTGAGAAGACAAGTGGAGGAAGGTAAGATTCCATCTTCTTTTATATGTTGTGAATGGTTATGCATGTTGTAGTATGTAGAAATAGATGAAAATTTCATGAAAACTTGATGGTAGTTGTTGTGTTTAAAAATGATGGAAGGTTGACAAGTTATTTGAATTAATTCTAGTTAATATTTTAGTTGTTGTGTTGCGGAATCCATGATGAAAAATGAAGGTTTGATGGCTTAAAATGAAGTTGTAGTCGTTATCGGAATATTAGAATAGTTAATGTGATATTGGCTTGAATTCTTACATTGCATGGAAAATGTTGTTAATGTAAATTGATATTATTGGATATTTTAGTTGTGGTCGTTATGAATTATGTGATGTAGAATAGAGGTTTAGTAGCTTGAGATGAATTGGAGTGTTTGTGCATCATCAAAGAAGTTAGTATGATGTTAGTGTGGTTCTTTATATTTGTAAGAATAAATTTACCAATGTATGAATTGTTGATATAACTCATAAATTTGGAAGGAAGTAATGCGTTGTTGACTTTGGTGGTGTTGTGAGATTTCGGGTGGAAGTACGTATTAATTGGGTTGCTGGAATATTTTGTGAATTGAATTGAATTGAATCGAATTGAATATTGAAGTGTTGCTAGAATAATTGCTAGCATTGTTACTGGTTTGGCCGAGTTCCATTCTCGGGTTTGTTGTTGATGATTTGGGCCGAGTTAGATTCTCGGGATGGTGTATTTACGGGGAGATCTTTGCCGAAATTTCGGCAGATCACAAGTGAATTTATTTGAAAAATCAAGACAAGTGTGCTTAGTAATGAATCTAATGGTTGCATCAATTTTCTTGAATGTAGAATAGCGGTAGCGAGCTTGGACAATTAAGCGTAGCTAGTTGGTCGTGAGACAGGTATGTTAAGGCTCTGTCACACCCCAACTTTACTAGGGTGTGATGGGCACCCGACCCCATGTTGGGAGCCGAGCGAACCCGCTAGCTCTTATTACATGTCAAAACTCTTCAAAAATTTGTACGTCGACAAGTAATAGAAGTCGTCGTTAAAACTCCAGATTTTTTTTTTTTTTGAAACATAATACAACAAGACGCGTTGGTCGATGAAGCCGCTATCGGGATCGACATACTAAACTCATGACTCGTCTCGCTGAAGTCACTAACTTCGAATCGAACGTCACGGTGGCATGCCGACTCGGCGACACTCGAGCAAATGGAGCTTGCCAACTTTGCCGAAACATCTTCTTTCCGGCCGCTATCCATCCGGGAGTACCGCGCGGCATGAAACGCACCCCGGAGAAGAGGGGTCGACGAGCATTGTACCGAGTATGTAAGGCATGAACAAGTAACAACATAGTAAGAGTAGAGCATATCATGAAAGAGAGTGTTCGGTACGTATGTGAGACATATCATGGGAAGTCAGATCTGTACATATGGAACATATCACGTAAAACTCAGAACCTATGCGTGAGTAATAAGCGTATGGAAACATAGACCGTATCATGGGATAAAGGAGTAACCGTACATGTGCGTGCCACTCGTGGCGGATGCCATGCATGTTTAAGTCGCTGCGGAACGTGCGGCCGATCCACATCATTCGCGAACGTGCGCCCCGATCCATATACACTGCTGCGGAACGTGCAGCCCGATCCATATACTTTGTACTTCACTTTCTTTGAAAACACTTTTATTTCATATATAGATAGAAAATAGAACATGTCTTATTGCCGAGGCGTCGGCTCCGATCCATTTAACCACGTATCCCGCGTCCGGCATCCGCGTCCGGGACGGTATCATATCATTCTCCAACCGATCGTGGGCATGCGTCTATAGCGCGGGCCCTTTTTCCCCAAGTTCCCCATATACATATACATATACATATACTTATACATATATCATGTCATAGCAAAGCATGCATGAGAGCCCAAGGAAAATCATGTAACTATCGGAGTGACATAAGGTCGGAAACCTCCGATTGTATTATGAAATAATCATGGGCGCTTTATCTCACCCTGAAAGAACTAGTAATAGGGCGAGACTATCAATGGAGAGTAACTTCATGAGAAATCATAGGACAGGATCATAAGGCATCATTTCGTTTACCTTAAAACCTTTGAAAGTAGTCATTATTCAAAGATAACTTAACATTTCATGTCGTCATATTCGTAGTAAGAACATATCCTTGACATATTCATCATATACTTCTTCTCGTATCTAGCCTCATCATTATCATCATAGAACCGTAGTCGTCGTTTTTGTCATTAAGACTTTCAATATTGTAAAACTTGGTTTTTGGAGAAAAATGAATATTTTGAAAAACACTTGTAAACTTTTAGGAAGGAAAATCATACATTGGGGTCTAAAGTTTAGTTAAAACATCTATTGTTTGGCAGTCGGGATAATAACCAAGGACTTTCATTGACTATAGTACGGAAATAAGCCTAATGGAACAATAGGAGGAATTCGGGAATAGTGGGCCCACCTCGGATCAAATGGCGGCATACACAATTTATGTATAATACATTTCGTGACATTACTTATGAGGTTTTAGGATAGTCGGGTGTTACTCGTATGCAAGTTCTAGGTGTTTAGGAAGCCTCGGCATTTCACACAATTTTTAGTTCAATTCTACCGAATGAATAGTAACGGATTTCAATCTTGGATTTCTAGGAAGGGAATTGTCCCCGAGGCACGTATTCAAGCCTACTATATCTAAGACATGCCAAAGAAGGAAAGTGAAGTCCTACATACCTCTTTCCGCTCCACATGCTGTTCCAAATTCAAGCTCCAAATTCGCCAAAATCTACAATTTGGTCATGTTTACCAAAACTTGATTAGTGCATTTAGAACTAGATTCTTCAAATAGTGCTAGGCTATCGAAATTTCGGCAGCACTTCCCCTGTAAATACACCATCCCCGAGATTCTAACTCGGCCAAATTTTTAATCAACAACAACCGGAATTCAACCCGCCAAACTATCAACAATACCAACAATATTCAATTTATTCAATTCAATTCACATGATTTTCAAAACGATTCAATCAACATAGCAATCCATCCAACACTCCAACTCAAGGAATACAACGACATATATCTTTCTTTCAACTTCATAAACTATATCAACAATCTCATATGCTAGCAACATCACTTCCATAAATTCAAGAAAACATATTGAAATCACATGGAACTCCGAATCAGCCCACATGGTTCTACATCTTCAACATAAGTTATTAAACTCTTATTCTCACCATGCAATTCTCAACAACAATAGCCAAGAACACTAAATAAATTTGGTTCATTTTTCCTTCAACAAGCAGCCACCATTCGGCCAACAATGACAACTTCAACATTTCATGAGTTTCATTCATTTTCCACACATCACAACAACACACAAACATGCACAACAACCAAATTACACTAAATAGAATTTGTTCATCATGCCTACTACAACAACACAACTCACGGCCACAACTTGCACATACAACCCTTTATGATTTTCATCCAATCCCATATACTACAACATGCACATATCATCTATAACACATATAAAACATGTAAAGAAGATCAAAACTCACCTTCTCTCTTTCCTTTTTCCCCACGGCTAGGACTCCAACTTGCTAAACAATTGCTTTGCTTGTTCCAACAACCACTCCATGTTGTAGAGAACCTTCCATTAGGTAGGAAAAGTGGAAGAAAATAGCTCCCCTCCTTCACTCCCTCCTAGCTCCATGTTCGGCCACCTATGGCCGAACACCTCCCTATCTCTCTTCTTTCCTTTTTCTTTTCTTTCTTGCTTTCTTTTTCTTCCTCTCAAAATATGAACACCCCTCTTATATATATAAACTTATATATTGCATGCATGTGAGGGGCACATGCCCCCTCTCTAGATTTTTCTTCTTTTTTCTTGAATTTTCCTCACTTTTCTTGAAAATTAATTAAGAAGACCAATTGTCTTCTCTTGCAAGCCTCATCCATGCACATGCACAATTACCCTTATTAATTAAAATGTGGCACACACCACACATACTACACGGCCACATGGCCTTTTCTTGAATTTTCTTGAACTTTGTGAAATGACCATTTTGCCCCTAGCCTTTTTCAATATTTCCATGATGCCACTTTGCAAATTTTCCTCTTTGCCCTTGACCTTTTCCAACATTTCCACAATACCAATATTCATAAATAATATTCCTAACAACTCGGACATTAAAATTATTTTAGAGCATAGTCTTTGTCCTCAATTTCTCACCATTATCTCGCAACATCCAGACGCACGAAATACGGGCTATAACAGGCTCGTCCCTTTTCCTTCTATGGCATGAATCATACATTGCGATTTTATAAATGCTCCCATAACGTCCTTATTTTCAAAAGTTAGAAGTTATGATCTCAAAGCATGATTTTCCTTTCAAAAGGTTTATGAATGCTTTCCAAAATACCCACTTTTCTCCAAAATCCGAGTTTTACGATTCTTGAAAGTTTTTATGACCAAAACAACGACTATGATTTTATGATGACAACGAGGATGCCAGATATGAGATAATGGCTAGGAATATGACTTTGGTATTGGATGCTTAAGTACTTATGGCTAATGGTTGATACCTAATGACGTTATTGTAGATCGGGAGAAGTCGGGACGTAAGTTTGGATTAGCTTAAGAAGCGGCTAAGGTATGTTAAGGCTCGTCCCTTTCTTTCAAAGGCATGATGTTTAGATTACGATTTCATAAATGCTTCCATAACGGTTTGTTTTCAAAAGAATTTTGTTTCTAAACGAGTCCAAAACTACGAATGCCCGTAACTTTCACGGATGGGCTCGAATCGCTTCGAAACCATCGTAGAAGATTTCATAACGAGTAATGATCTTTAACTTTCATAGGCGGGCCCGGATCGGGTTGATGCTAGTCCATGGGCCCCGCGACTTTCTTGTTAGTTCTAACGACCTATTCTTGAAGAATCCGAAATGTCTGTATCTTTCCAAATCGGAGGTTTATGACTCCGTAAGTTTCCATGAAAACAACGATAGATATGTTTTACAATGACAACGATGATGTCAAAAATGAGAGTATTTTCCTACGATGAATATGATGATGATGATTCCATGTTTAAAGGCTCCAAGTCTATGATTTTAATGACGATATGAGAATGTTGAGCTATTTCTTGATTTCTCAATTTTATTCATGAATGATGATTATTTCTACAGATTCTAAAGTATATAAATTGATGCCTTATGATCCTGTTTTATGTTTCCTCGTGAAGTTATTCTTCATTGATCTCACCTTATAATAATCGTTCCTTCAGGTGAGACAAAGCGACATGATTATTCCATAATACGATCGGAGGTTCTACCAGGCCTTATGTCACTCCGATAGATACATGACTTTCTTTGGGCTCTAAATGCGTGCTTATATGATATATGAATATGATATATGTATATGATATATGTATATGTATATGGGGAATATGGGAAAGAGCGAGAGCGTTATATACGCGTAACCACCTGATCGGTTGTATAATATGACATGATCCGTCCGGACGCTGGATGCCGGACCTGGGGATATGTGGTTATGGATCGGGGGTACGACGTTCCGCGATAAATATATTATATGGATCGGTACACGTTCCGCGGCAATATATTATATGGATCGGGCTGCACGTCCGGTATATATTAAAGATATAATATATATATATATATATATATATATATATATATATATATATGGATCGGCCGCACGTTCTGCCACACTAAGCATACATGGTTCGCCTAAAAGGCACTCGGATGTACGGGTTACTCTTTTATTACATATATATGGATCGCACGCGCGTTCCGCGGAAATATAATATATATATATATGGATCGAACGCGTTCCTTGATAATATAATATACACATATATGGATCGGGCCGCACGTTCGCGGCGCTAAACAAGCATGGTTCGCCTAAAGGGCACTCGGATGTACGGGGTTACTCTTTATCTCATGAAATGCCCTATGTTTTGAGTCTTGTTACTACTCATGCTTTGTATCCTCTAAAATGTTTTACTCATGCCTTACATACTCGGTACATTGCTGCTCGACGTCCCTTCTTGTGGACGGTGCGTTCATACCGCGCGAATGCCCGGATGAGTTGAAGATATTAGCGAGAAGATGTTCCGGGGCGGGACGGCGAGCTCGTTTTTCTCAAGTCTTCGAGTCGAGTCGGAAACGTGTTTATATGATATGGTTTCATTCTATGTTAGAGACTTTGTAGACGAGTGTCGTGTATGCATATGTCAGTTTTGTAAGCGGCTCCCAAACGGTGTATTGTGATGCATTATTCTACGGGTCTTATACGATCACGGGTCTTACTTGATTTGAAAAGGATGAAAAGCGGGCTTGTTCGAAAGCTTTCATTATGTACTCATGTTATGCTATGGGGGCCCAATATGATTATGAGTGCCATGAGAGAGTCGAGGGTTCGCTCGGCCACTAGGTAGGGGTCAAAGTGCCCGTCCAACTAAAAATTAGGGTGTGACTTTGATGGCAAAGGCAATGGAGTTGCGGCACCAGCTAGGGGCGGGTTTCCCGCAGCTGGTCAGGCTTGCGCTAGGTCCCTCGAGCCCCAGGTAGTTCTAGATGAAGTAGGAGAGGTCGCAGCAGAACCAGTCAGCGAGAGGTAGTGGCTGCTCCAGTGGTGACAGATGTTATGGCCGTGTGTTGGACCTGTTGAATGGTCCGATTGAGGGAGGTGTGCTACCAGACATTCGAGCTGGCCGGGGTGTGAGAATGTTACCCCTCGTAGTTTTGTACGTTAAGATTCATTAGGTGTTAGACGGTAATTGTGGATACTTGGAGTACCTTTTAGGATATATGAGATTATATGCGCCTACCTTATGATTATGAGGGT
>NW_026713702.1:0-24493 GCF_029784015.1 Lycium ferocissimum | reverse complement strand
TAGAAATAGACAAGGAAATACGTGGTAAGTAATATTTCAATTTGTTTTCTCGAGTCAATTTATTCCGTGAGTAACTAATGAAAAAGAAAGTTCCCTCACAAACTATTCGACAGAACACTTTGAACCAACATTCAACTTCTGTCTTCGGCTAAAGAAGCATACTCAAATTCATTGTTGTGCTCTGTTCTTTATCTGCAGTTTTTGAGCCCAAAGTTCTGATTTTTTGCTTGAAAGAGTGAAAGGAATACCAAAGTGATCATTTAACACGCAGATTGGTTTTTTAACTTCGCAACCTAGAGTGAAATTTCTTGTTTATCTTCGCAAGTCTTAAATACTACTACTACTAGTACTGCTTATTGGTTGTAGTTTTAGGAGCACTTCTATACTTGGGCCTTTTAATTGTTTAGTATGCCATCTTATAAAGTTCTTTTTTGATCTTGGATATTGTTTTCATCACTGTTGAGGGTCATCAGACAACATGAGGCATCTCAAGTAGGGATTTTTCAGTCAATGAACCAAGACGGATTTTGGATTTTCTTGTTAGATAACACGTAGTGTGATATTGATTCAAGCAATTGTTACAAATGCACATCATTCTTTTCTGTATCTGCCAGTATGCCTCATATTTAATGTTTTGCAGGCTCAAAGAAGCTAGCGGAGGGGGGAAAATTTATACATATTCTGCTATCTGAACCCAACACGGAGACATCAAGATCGTCACATGCCGTTCATCCTTTTACTGCTGTACAAAATGGAGATTCTTTATGGTGTTGTGAAATTGAATTTGATGTGATCCCCCTTTGTATGCACTTTTTTGTTGATGCATGACAAAATATATTGCAAACTTATACATGGGAAGTTTTGGTCTTCAAAAAACTTTATGGATTCTTTCATCAAGAGTTGAAGATCATTGAGAAGCAGCTACAGAATAATTCAAAGTTCTTTCTCTGTATTAACATACTAAATTTGCTAATATATGCTCACTTATTTGAGATTTATGTTCAGATTATCCATCCAACCAGCAAAGAGAACCTAACGAAGAACAAAACTTGTCACTTTTGGCCAATTTAGCTGCAAATTGTGATTGTACTCTTGTTCAATTGCTGGGCTTGGCTCCTGCAACAAGAAGAACATGTCGTTCCAATTGTTTCTTGGTTTAGTTAATTGACATACGATTTCTTCTTTGTCCACCACTTTATCTTGCCTTCACTTCAGTTAAACTTGTTTGGACCATTAGTCAACCTCCTAAGAACAGTAAACAAAGTTTGTGAAAGAAAATAGTATCAAAGGGGCTAAAAACATGCATTGCAAATGTGATAAGACACTTTCAAATGTTGGAAATCTCCCAATATGCTAGTTTCAACGACTCTCATTCGTTACGCTTCTTTCTAGTTGCTTTACTTATTTAGCAAATGACACCTGGGTGTGATGTAGTGTGTACTTAGAGGAGCACGTCTGAACGAATTCAACACTTGAAGGACTCAAGATATTATTACTTTTGGTAATGGAACTAAGATACTTCCATCTTTATTTACATGCCTTATTTTCATTTTCATTATCGGTTTGGCTTATGCCTGACGATTTGAAAGAAATTAAGGACCCTGTTCCAACCAAAGAGATCCATGGAAAGAGATATCTTCACAAAGTTGTCATCACATAAATTTTCCCACACTATACCAAATCATACATGCGATAGTTTATGTGGTAAATCAGCTCATAAAAGAAGGAACTGGTGCTCTATTTTGATCATTTTCTGATGCATTTAGTAATTATAGGCAGTAACATTTTCTCGTGTTCTTATTTGCTTAATTAAGTATTATTTATTGGTTGTTTCCCCAAAACTTTCCAGCTAAACATCGCCACATCATAAGCGGAAACACTGAGATGGATCGTGAAGAATTCAGGTCTAAAGATTTAACACATACCAGGATTTCGAAATGCACTTGAATTTGAAGAGAACTATGTAAATGTCCTAACAGGGATGGATACTAGGACTAGGTTTCAGCATTTGTTAGTTGGGAAGTAGCTGATGAATAGGTAAATTCTAGTCATTGGCAATATGTAGTCAATTTGTTGGCCAAATATCGGTAAAAGAAGGAAACAAATTAAAAATTAGAAGGTATTTCCTAATACAAGTTCACAATTGTTCCGATATGTATCTATACTTAGCTGTATTAATGATTTTTGCATTGAATATTCAGTGTCAAATAGGCGGGTTGATTCAAATTTTGGTGAGCAAAAGTGGGCTGAGTTATATGTTAATCTTCGAACTCTGTTGCTATTGTTAACAGATGACATTGTAAAGCTCTTAAAGATTCAACTTGTATTTCCAATCAATCTCAAGATGCGTGACATAAAAAAGAAATTTGACAGTCTCAAGATACTAAATTCAACAGATACAATGGAATGAGCAGCTTGTTCAACCTTTCTCGTGACACATTCAAGCTACAACGACGACAAAATGGGATATCCAATCAGCAAATATAGGTAACATAGGTAAGTCTTCTGCTATGCACATGGAAATAACAGTAGATTCAATGAACATTGGGAACAGGGGAAAACCCAGGCTTCACTATTTTGATTCAAGCAGTCAAACAAGCGGATAGATCCTTTTGTTCTTACCAACAGCTTTCACTTCCTGAAATCTCAATAATACATAGAAGTTAATAAAGCACTTCAGTGAATGTCACATGACAAGTAAAAGTAGCGTAGATGTAGAAAGCAGTGCATGCAGCAAAAATAACTTTCATGTGAAACAGCCTGCCTAGTTAAGTACATTCCCCTACCAACTATATATATATATATATATACTTGAGGCATGTCAAAGAGCTTCTAGTTAACTAATCTGATGTCTACACCAAAAGGGTGGTATATTTAGTCTATCATACATCCAAAAGAATAATAAATAATACTAAGTTAAAGGCAATATACCACTCATATTGATCCACATCCAACATATTATGCTGCCCAAAGTGGGTAGCAGAGTTGATTTAGAGGTGGAAGAAGGCAGTACAGTACTCTCAGTTGCTTTCTTTTAATTCAATCCATTCTTACTAATGTCATTTACTGCTAAAGTGAAACAAGGTTAAGCCTTGATTGGCCAAACAAGTATATATTGAAAATATAATGCCGAGAAGAAAGAACAGTAAGCTATTGACAACTAGGAGACCCACCAAGACAAGATACTAAATCAGAACTTAACTCTTATTTACGATTTCTTTTTCCCTATTAAATCTCACTTTAAAAGGGATTAGCAATGAAAGCCCTAGATCAAACAATGACCCTGGCAAGGACTATGGCTCATCGTAACAAAGTTTCATTCCAGGAAAGATTTTTTTGTTCATATGAATACTTTAAGGAGATAGTTTAGGTTGAGGGTATATTTCATGAATGTTTTTGGCCAAAGACCATAACCGCTATTCAAGAGAAATAGTATCAAATATTTTATGATCAGTAGCACTAACGATAAATCCTAAACATGGGCTCGGTTCATGATTATGGATTCCTATTCATCATATTAGCTAATCAGATTAGATTCATTTTCTAATTTTACTGTTATGGTAAAATGATTTATGCTTAAATTTATTGTCTCGAGCCTTGTGCAACTGACTATATCAGTTGACAGAACAGTGCCAAGTCGACAAGCATAAAGATTCTAAAGATGGATTTCTACACGGGCCTCAACTTTTCCCAATCCTTTTTGCTATGTATTGCTTGATACCTTCAACTGTTAGCTATTAGCAGCAACGGAAAAATCCAAAACCAGATACTAGGCTAACCGTAATCCCTGTTACAGAACAACCAAGTTTCTTCTTTTTGCCCTATTAAGTTTTCACCCCAACAAAACTTGGGAAGGACCTCGCAGTTATCGGTGCATTCACCTACCATGAGTTCCATCTTCGTAGTGCTCTTTATTTTTACTCTGTCTAGAGGCACAACATTCCCTCAAACACTGCTAAACAAGAGAGAAAATCTGTCCGCGTCATTCAGTTCGAAGTTAAAAGAATAAAATTGTTGTTCCTTGTATATGAAAATGACTAACAAAATCTCCTAGGAACACAATTTAAAGATGTCCTCCACATATGCATAGCAAACAAAATTTAATAGCACTTGAGGGAAAAAAGCAGTCTTACAAGTTATTTGTTACATGATTATCTTGATCTGATGTTTTTCAGGCTTTTTCTTTTTCCTTGCATCCTCAAGCCCTTGTGTAGAAAAAGGAGAAACTAGGCTTTCAACGTATATTTCCGCCTCATAATCACCATCAAAGTTATTAATAACCTCTGAATATCTAATTGATTCATCCTTAGGATTGTATATCATGGAAACTGAACCAAACACAACCAAAATTTCACCCTTTTTTGACGTAAATAAGAGCGGACAAAGTAGATGACAAATATCCACTTCATCACCAGGACAGTTGATGGTATACATTTTTGTCCAAGATTCTTTAACCCCGTACTCCTTCATAACCCAAACATCTAGAAGAGTTCGCATATAATCACAAAAGATAGAAAGATCACTTGCCAACACTGTCAACCATATAACGAAATCTCCTTCTCCATAGCAGGGCTGCTTCATCGTCTTTCCCCATTTCTCCTCACCCAAATCAAAAAGAAATGATTTTCCCGTCGACATCCCAATGAAATTTCCCATTCAAAAACTTACCCGAACCAACTAATAGGACCTCACTTGGACAATCATCAAGACTTCTCCAAGAATCATTTTTTAGACTATATATTTTTACTTCAGCATGATCAGAACTGTCATAACTATAAAAAACACCAACAACTTTATAATCATCATGAAACTCATCATATCCAAAACTATATATCGGCGAGCTAACATACTTCTTCAATCTAGGTCTTGGATCAGGCAATTTCCTGTACTTTCTAATTGATGGATTCCCTATAAACAAGTCATTCTTCCCAGCGGCAAGACAAATCAACCCATTGACAGAACCTAAAATCCAATCAGACTTAGGCAATTTGGTGTATAAATCATTGCCTTTCATGGGATAATCCAAGTCAAACGCCTCAGTAACAGGCTGATAAAATAAAGACCTAAGAGTACAACATTGAAGAGTCAAACCACGATCAAACATAAACATAAACATATTATGGGTGTATTCCTTGTTATTAAAGGATAAACTGAGATGCGTCTTGATAAATTCAGGGCTAGAAATTACATCAAGCCAGTATTTTGAAACACACCTGAATTTCAACAGGGATTTCACAGGAAGCCTGGACAAGATTTCAGTGATGAGTTCTGGTGGAAGGGTTGGGATTGATAAGCTTGAAAATTGCATTGAAGTTGATGGAAATGGAGAATGGTTTGTGGGTTTGCTCCTTTTTGGGTCATTTCCTTTAGATCCCATTTCTGTTTGAGAAATTTGAAGCTCTGGAAGTTTAATATTTGTAACGTATTAGCAAGGTTTTGTGTAATTGTGAGAACACAGTAGACGTTACTTTTCTTTTCATTGACGTCTAATAGAGAAAAAGACCAAAGTACTAGTCCCTTAAGTCTAACCATTGGATTAAAATGGTTCTTTTAAATAGACATAAGGGTAAAAACACATCTAAATTATCTTTTTTTGTTTTTTTGTGTTTCATACTTGAACTATTTGAAGTAAGCAAAACACACCTAAAATATCACTATATAGTTAGTAAAACATACCTGAACTTATATATGATGTTGAGTGTATGTGTACTCTTGCACTCTCTTTTTTGGTTTAAAAATAGTGCCACTTGGCACTTTACGTGGATAAATAATTCTACCGTGGCAGAAGTTAATTCCACATGGATAAATAAAGGTTAAAAGTTAAGGGGTAATATATTTGGGTAAAATTAGAAAACACGGTCATTGTAAAAATTTAATGGGTCTCACCGTTTGTAAAATTCTCACTGGAAATTCTCTTCTTCTCCGACAGTGATCTCGTCTCTGCCATGGTTGGTGTCTTGCTTTCCCCCATTGAGCTCCAATTTTCCCCAAGAAGATGAAGGGAAACAAAAAGGAGGAGAAAAGCTTATTAGCCCTTACAGAAGAAGAAAATGAAGAATAAGGTTGATAATGAAAAAGAAATAAATGAAAAAAAATGCGCACGGAGAGAAGAAAAAATAAAGAAAAATGGTTGAGAAATGATGAAGAAGAAAAGGGAGAGCTTAGGGTTTTAAAGAATTAATTGAAAAATTTTATCAAATAAAAATAATAATGAGCCAGCAAATATATAGCAGTTACATATGCCAAATAGACGAAATTTTTTGGGAAAAATTTTGCTTCACGTCGACATTTAGGAGATGTATTTTGCTAACTATATAGTGATAGTTCGACATTTTAGTCTAGATGTGTCTCTCTTTAAATATCAATGTGAAACATTAATAGTCCCTTAATTATTGGCCGGTTCATCGGTGGATTGGGTTTAGCATATTTTGGATTATATTTTATTTAGATTTCATAAAATGATAGTTCAAATACGCTGATTGGATCGGATTTCTTAAGTTCGATTTTGAATAAATCGATTTGGATATCAATTTTCGGTTCGGCTTATAAGTTGAATTGCTACTTCTTCTTCTTACAAATGAATAAATGAAACACAAAAATATAGGTGAATATAGTTGATAGATGTGTTTATTTGACTTATTAGATTCTCTCTTTAAATATAAACTTAAGGTATGAGAAATTTGGTTTTTGGAAATCATTAATAGTCAAAAATTTTAAAAAATTAAATCCAAAATCTAATTATTTCAAAATATAAGACCAAAAATGTTCGGATTCATCGGTCGGGTACTCAAGTATAGATTGGTTTAGTTTTTACTTGTAACTTTTGCGTCAAAGATATTTTGGATTATATTTTCGATTTTTGGATTTCATAAAATGTAATCCGAATCATCGATCCAAATACGTTTGTCCGATCGTTGATCGGATTTCTTAAGTTCGATTTTGAATAAATCTTATAATTGGATAATGACACAAATACATAATAAAAATTTTCGGAGTTACATTTTCCTTTCTCGAATCAATGAATTGAACATATAAAACTATCTTCTTACTTACAAATGAACTACCAAATAAAATATTAATACCAAATTACCTTAATATATAGTTAACATCGTTGAATATATGTCTCCTACGTCTTGATATGTAATGAGTAGGGTATATTTGACTTATTAGAGGAGTAGAGAGACATACGAAGTAAGGCCCAATATCTAATGGATAGTAAGGCTAAACTTAAGGTATAGGAAATTTGGTTTTTGGGTTTGCCAAATCGAAATTTGATCAAAATCCAAAATTGGATATCATATAATCCTAAGCAAGGGACGCGGTAAATTTAAAATATAAGACCAAAATGTTCGGATTTATACGTACACTTCCGCAGCGAGTAGTGAGAAACTATTTACTTGTAAATATTTTCAAAGACTCGAAAGGAGGAACCATGTGTCATCATTTAAAAATCCAAAAGTTATATAAAAGCTTCGGACGGTCCTAAATCTTATATCCAAAGTATAATAGAGGCCATATCTTTATGTAAACGTTAAGTCATTGTACGTTAGAGGATCATTTCAAGCATATCGAGGGTAATGGGTTTGTTTGCAAAAGTTGTTTTAACTTAAAATCTTTTAAGGACACAAAATTAATTTGAAACCCAAAACATACACATAAGACAAAATATAAGACTCGAGCAATTAAGGATCATAAAACGTAAGAGCGGAATTTTGCGGAGAAGTCATGTCATTTTACGTCTAAGACATCAAGAGGAAAAAGTAAGCCATATCGAACAATATAACCTCGACTTATATCTACAATAACATCGGTAGGCATCGAACATTAGCCGTAAACATCGAAGAACCCAATTCCAAGCCATTACTTTTTCTCACAATTTAGACGGCACCTCCAATAAATTGGACAACGAATTTAACTCGGTCTCATTATAGAATACCAACAAACATAATATTTCCTCGACTCGAAATATTCCAAGCGCATTATTTTCCAAATTTTCCAACCAAACGATTCGCGATATAACTATTTCATATTTTTTTTATTAAAGCATGACAAAGTCGAAATTAATACTAACAACATCAATAGAAACATCCTCCACGTTCTACGATTGAATACGTTCGTTTCGAAAATTCTCTTGAGATCCCGTTCCTGTGATTCAGGGCGCCAACAAATGAATTTATCACGCTATTTTTCTCCGTTCTAGTTCGGGAACTCTAAATAAACTTATTGTGCAATGAAAAGGAACCTTAATATTACCTCAAGTGTGCCACCACGTGAACGATTTTTAGCTCCATTGGAGCGCGGTAGAACACTTTCTCTTCCGGACCGGGATTCGAGATTTTTGGTCAAAATTGATCTTTTCTCTCTAGCTCTCTTCTCTCTTTTTCTCAAGAATTTTTCTGGGTGTTTTGTTCTGAAAAATGAGGAGAAAAGGCTGATTTATCACTTAAATAAACATGGGTCATGGGCCTTTGGGCCGGTTTGTCACCTTTCCGCCTTAAAAGTCCATATATTGTCCCGACATCACCTGCGGACCCGGCCTATGGTTGGAAGCTAATTCCATTATCTACAACTTCTTTAATGTTCGCAAATTCTAAACTTATAATCATTGTACGTTAAGAGGATCATTTCAAACGTTATCGAAAAAATATTTGTTTGGAGGACTTCCACTTTAGACTTTGGCTTAAGGGTCCTTCTTGAGTTATGTTTAACCCAAACCGAATATAAATTGTCACATGTCCCAAAAAAATCTCAATGTGGGCCCCACCTCGGTGCGAATTCGACGTCGAAATATAATACCACGTGAGTTTAAATTATGTAGTAACAACGTGATTGTCAATGTTTGAGGAAGCATGTGTCACGCTCGACTTCTGCGGAAATGAGGTATAACATGTCATTACGTTCGTGAACCCCGATTCTAGTATATTCCGCAATCCCGTTCTCGAGTATATCCATTATCGGATCATCCTTCTTCTAATACTATCGTAATTGATGCATTATTAATCCCGCACGTCATTTAGTTGTTCGCTTCGATATTGTTCGTATTTTTTTAGTCTCACTAACAAGGGTGGTCGTTCCATAGTAAACATCGTAAACATTCCGATATCTTGTTAATGTTTGTTTCATTGAGTTCAATTCCTTTTCTTCTGATGAATTATTTCGTTCCAATCTTGAAAGATACCAGCTGCCAATCACTTTATTCCTTTCAGCATAGCTTATTGAATTCGAATACAAAAATTCGGTGGAATTACTCACTTATCTTAAGGTGCGTTTGAAAATTCACTCGCTTTCTCCTTAACGTCCTTCCCCCCTTTTAAAGTCTTATCATAATTAAATCCGTACCTCGTCTCCGATCTAGAATTCACTTTTCTCTTCCGGGCTTTTCGAACTACGTCATATTCGTACCATTTCATAATTTTATAGTTACGGTACTTTTCTCTCTAACATACTCTTCTCTCTTTTAATTCAATTTTCTGACCAATGTTTTGCAATCTGAAAAATGAGGGGTCAAATTGTTCTATGAATCCTGATAAACATTCGCCTAACAATATACTAGTTCCAATAATTTGTGTTACTTAAATAGGACTTCCATTTATTTCATAAATTCATCACATGTCCCAAAAATCTCGAATGTAATGTTCCTTCTCTTGGAACATATAAAACATTTTAAATTAATATAGACTTATAATACAATGCGTAACAACTTTGTTTGTAGTCTCTTTCGTCATTCCTTAATATCGTAGTTATTCGGCCAGATATCTTTGACATCCTTCCACAGTTGTTATGACATAGCGATCTTGTAGCCAATCTTACATAACCGACGACTTCTAATACCCACAACGTTTGAATACTTTTCATCCCTATTCCGGCTTTCTTTAAAGTTCATTTAATATATACGTGTTTGCCTTATAACATTCGTGCCATTCATCATATTTTCTCATTTCGAACTTTGTTACTGTCCGATTAGTGCTTAACATACTCGTCTTGCGATACGTATATCCGACCAATGCTCCGAGGAACACGTATAGGAGCTCCGCCGACTTTAGTTCTCCTTTATCGGTCTAATTCCGGTCGGTAATTTATCTCGACCATTTAGGGTTTTCCCCTCCCCCGGACTCTTAATTTGTCTTTAAGTCATTCTAACTCCTCGTTTTCTTCTTCGAATTTGGAACTTTCGTATAAACTTCCCGGTCGGGGGTCGCCGTGCACTATCCAACGATCGTTCATATTGTATAATCGCGTCCACGTTTTACGGCGGTATAATCGCGTCCATTTCACACGTGCTATTCGAAGTAAGTGACGACGGACTTCTTACTTTATAACTAATTACTATTTTACCCCTCGCTTGGATCCTATATCTTTCCTGGATTTGATTACCTTTGATTACTAACCTTCCAAATTCTCGATGGCGATGAACACGTATTTCTCCCGACCGCTCCTTTTTATAAATCGGATATCTCGGTTACTCGACGCCGGATTTACGCTCTCGCTTTTCGCTTTATCTTACGAACTTTACCGGACTCGAGTATCGGAACACACTTGCACGGGAAATCTCTATGCCGACCAACATATATATACGCATATCGTAAGCGGTACTTTTATCACGCCTCACGGAGACTACTTTCTTTTTCAAAAATAATCGTTGTAAGCACTTTCTAAGCTCGCAGCAAGCGAAAAACGTAAACTTTCTTATTTTTAAAACTTGCCTTTAATATCTTATCATGTACGACATAAGCCTTGCATATTACTGCTTCGTAGGGCTTCCGATATTGTTAATCGCGCCTCATAAATGTCGGGGGATCATTTCATATGACGGCACGATCTAACATCAAAGAAGCGTAACCATCCTAGATGCCCGTAGCCTCATGCGGGTAAGTCGCCAAGTCTTGACGGACTTGAGCGCTTCGCACCATACTATTTTACGGGGACTCCTCGGACCGACCTGGATTTGACAACCCCTACAGGACGAACCGCCGATGTTGAATTTGTCACACAATTTCCGTTAGGGCGTGATGGGACCCGCATATAAAACTCTCAATATAGTTCTTATAAAAATGCAAATACATAATGAAAACACATATATTTTTCCTTTCTCGAATCGATGAAAATTACGGAACATATAAAACAATATCATGTAACAAACGATAACAATGTCGGGGATCGCCCCGACGCCCAGTCTCTAAGATATATACACGTACTAACACCGCTCGCGGGAGCGCACGACTTTGGGTCGCCGATCCCAAACTCATAACATACGGGTGTATGCACCGACCCTTATTTGGGGGCATGAAACGCGACCCCAAGGGGTCGGTGCCCGAGGTATGTACGCGGAGAATATGACATTTTTTCCCTCGAGTCATACGGGACGTATAAACAATATTGGTAGAATCAATGCATAAAATCATCATATGAACATAACGGCTACACCTCTCCCGATATCATCATATATACAACATATAACGTGCCCGCCCTGCGAGGAGGACGCGTCCTAAAAATCATAACACATATACGTGTTATGTAACGTGCCCGCGGCTCCCCGATGAGGGACGCGGTATGTAAAAATCATAACATATGCATGTGCGTCATAACTTGCCTTTGCAAACATGTGAGGGACGCGGAATCATGATGAACACGTGCCGGCCCTGCATCATCATATCATATAACATGCCCCGGCCCACGCTAGCAAGGGACGCGGTAAAATACATATGCGTGCCCCCGGCTCCCGGTGAGGGACGCGGTGATCATCATATGCCATCGGGTGCTCGAATATAACAACGGGACGATGAAGGACGGTGGTGTTGAGGGCTCGGCACGACCTGGCCGGTGCGAGTAGTGAGAAACTATATGCACATAAAATATTTTCAAAGACTCAATGAAGTAGTCAACATGAATCATCATTTAAAAATCCGGACAATAGTTATATCAAATAGCCTTCGGACGGTACTGGAAACACATCTTATATCATAAGTATATCAAAGTATAATAGAGGCCATAGTCGTATATCAAATCATTCCGAGTCCGGTTTATGTAAACTTAAGTCATTGTACGTTAGAGGATCATTTCAAGCATATCGAGGTAATCCGGTTTTGTTTGCAAAAGTTAGGGACGTTTTTAGACTTAAAATCTTTTAGGAACAAAATCCTTTATTCACTATTTGAAACCCAAACATACATAAGACTTAAGGAATATATGAAGTGTGTCACATTATGAGCAATTAAGGATCATACACATACTGAACGTAAGAGCGGAATTACCCCCAAAGCACAAGTCTCTGTCATACCTTAGTACGTCTAAGACATGCCAAGAGGAAAAAGTAAGCCTTACATACCTCGATCGCTTCCTAAGCTAATCCAACTCAAGCCTCGACTTCTCACGATCTACAATAACATCGGTAGGCATCGAACATTAGCCATAAACATCGAAGAACCCAATTCCAAGCCATTACTTTTTCTACGTAAATTTCGACAAGCACCTCCCCCTATAAATTGGACATCCGAGAATTTAACTCGGCCAAATCATTATCAACAATACCAACAAACATAATATTTCCAGCTCCAAAATATTCCATAGAATAGCCACACATTATTTTCCAAATTTTCCAACCAACCAATTCGCGATATAACTATTTCATATTTTTTTATTTCTGAACAAAGTCGAAATTAATACTAACAACATCAATAGAAACATCCTCCACATTCTACAAGTTGAATACATTCATTTTCATTCAAAATTCTCTTCAAATCTCATTCCATGATTCACAACGCCAACAAATGAATTTATCACACTATTTTCTCCGTTCTAGTTCGGTAGAACTCTAAATAAACTTATTAGCAATGAAAAGGAACCTTAATATTACCTCAAGTGTGCAGCCACCACGTCCACCCCTTCTTTTTGGTCGATTTTTAGCTCAAATTGGAGGCAACGCAACGTAGAACACTTTTCTCTTCACGGGAACCGGGATTCGGGGCTCGCATTTTGGTCAAAATTGATCTTTTCTCTCTAAGCTCTCTTCTCTCTTTTTCTCCAGAATTTTCTGGGTGTTTTGTTCTGAAAAATGAGGAGAAAAGGCTGATTTATCACTTAAATAAACATGGGTCATGGGCCTAACCCGGGTTGGGCCGGTTTGTAAGCTCAGCCCACTGACCTTTCCGCCTTAAAACGTCCATATCTCATTGTCCCGACATCACTGCCCGGACCCACGACCTATGGTTGGAAAGCTAATTCAATTATCTACAAACTTCGTATTTGGTATGTTTCCAAATTCTAAACTTATAATACCGTTTCTCGCCCCTCGAAGTCGATCACCCGAAAAACGTTACTTAAAAAATATTTGTTTGGAGGACTTCCCTTTGATTTGGCTTAAGGGTCCTTCTTGAGTTATGTTTAACTTCGCATATGTGATTCGTATAAATTGTCACATGTCCCAAAAAATCTCAATGTGTGGGCCCCACCTCGAAACCTTGCGAATAATCCGCGCACAAAAATACGAAATATAATCGTCAGCGTGAGTTTAAATTATGTAGTAACAACGTGATTGTCAATGTTTGAGGAAGCATGTGTCACGCTCGAGCTCCGGAAATGTGGAGTATAACATCCTTCCCCTTTGGAACATTCGTCCTCGAATGTTTAAACTAAGCTCGTACTCGTCCATAATCCCATTCTCGAGTATATCCATTATCGGATCATTCTTCTAATACTATCGTAATTGATGCATTATTGCATCATCTTTTTCCTACAACCAGGTCATTTAGTTGTTCGTCTCTTGCTGTTTTGTAGTCTCCCTTTACTGGGTGGTCATTCCATAGTAAGCATCGTAGTTATTCCAATATCTTGTTAATGTTTGTCCCCTTCACCCGAACAACGTTCAATTCCTTTTCTTCCGATGAATTATTTTCGGTCCAATCTTGAAAGATACCCCGCAATCACTTTATTCCTTTGTCGATCGACCACTTATAGCTTATTGAATTCGCTTCCACAAAAATTCTCGCCAAATTACATCTGTTTTTCATGTCTCCGGGTGCGTTTTGAATCTTTGCATCTATTCACTCGCTTTCTCCTTATGAGTCTTACCTTACGGTGCCTTCCCCCTTTTAAAGTCTTACTTATAACACTCATAAATCCATTACCTCATCTCCGATCTTGAATTCATGTACCCCTTTCCTCAATTCCCTTTCCAAACTACATCATATTCATGCCATTTCACTATATAATTTATAGTTACGGTATTTTATGTGCGAAATCTTAACATACTCATCTTGCGTAACGTAATTCAATAGTACGCCCAATGTTGCAATCCTTAACCGAATGTACGATGGGGTCAAATTGTTCTATGAACCGCCTCAACGTAGCTTCACTAATCCTTGTGTTTCACTTTATCTTTGCCTCTCTCTCCTACTACCCGTCGAAATACATTTTTTTTTTTCAACCATAAACGTATCACCGTTCGCTCTCGGTACTAGTTCCATTCGGTAATTTATCTCAAACCATCCTAACATCTTTTCTTAATGCACCTTAAGTATCATCACCGTATCGTTGTTACCGACCTTAAACTCTTCTCGTTAAGCATTTATTTGGTCTCATCTCCAGGGTATAAATATTCATAGGTAACATGACCCCTTGCACTATCTACATACTTAATCTTAGTCACGATCGTTCCTTCTCTTGGTCCGTACTATTCCACGTCTTACTCCCGTGCTCGCATTTTCTAGAAGTCTACCTAGCCATACTCCTGTTCCCTGCTTTTCTTACTTTCCTCTCTGGAAATTTTCTACTACTAGCAACCACTTTATTGCCTATATCTTAACCTCCGTTCCCGTACGACTCGTTCTAACCTTCACAATGTTTCCGTAAGCTACTTGTTACTTTACTTTATCGTATTTCCTCTTTAGGTCTCCTTTTCCTAATATCATGCTATTCCGATATCACAATTACTTCTCACCGCCATCTTGATTGTTATCCCGACTTCTATCCCTTATCTGTTCGGCTTTTCGATCTTCCTAGCTTATCTCGAAAGGAACTTTACCCGCGGCCCCAAGCATTCGTATCCAGGACCTTGTAGCGTCAATTGTCTTCGTCTTGCATGTCTCTCTCTCTCGCTTCCCCCCTTTAGGGGTGTACTTATACTATCGCCCAATTTTACCTTGCCCTAAACCCGTATTTCCAATCCCATTTAAGCGGTACTTTTATCCCAACATTTTAATTCCTTGCCGTTCATTTCCTCACTTTCTTTCTTTTTCAAATATCGTTGTATTAGCACTTTCTAAGCTTCACTTGTAGCGAAAACGACATCAACTTGCCTTATAACATTCGTGCCATTCATATTTTTCTCCTCACTTGAACTTTGTTACCCCGTCCGATTAGTGCCTTCTATATACCGCCACCTCGATTACCGGGATACATATATCCGCCGATCTAACCCCGTACGAGGATATCCCGTGCGCATCTATGTACACATATAGTCCCTACTATCTTTCGTACAAGATATCTCCATACACTATTCCGACTCACCCTAGTTCTAGGACTGGATGCACTTTCTTCCTCTTTATCGGTCTAATTCGCCCCGTTCTGCGCGACCTTTAGGGTTTCTGCCCACTCCCCAGACTCTTAATTTGTCTTTAAGTCATTCTAACTCTCATTTTCTTCTATCCGAATTTGCGTAACTTTCTAAAAACTTCCCGTGGGTCACCCATCCCGGATTTCTCTCGCTTCAAAGACGCTTAACTTTGGAACTCCGATGAAATACGACGCTTTAACGCCGGTATAATCGCGTCCATTTCACCACGTGACCTCCGTCACGTGATGGGAGTAAGTCGAAGTCTTGACGGACTTCGAAGCGCTCTTATAGCATAATTACTATTTTACCCCTCCTTGGATCCTCGGTATTCACCTTTCACCCGTGGATTTGATTACCTTTCGTTCTGGGCTTCCAAATTCTCGATGGCGATGAACACGCCCCGACCGCCGTTATTTATAAATCCTCAATTACCGGCCTTCGGATTTACGCTCTCATTTTCACTTTATTTACGGGAAATTTCGGCGCAGTCTCCTCTCAGAATCGTTACTATCTCGAACTCCGTACACGGGGAAATACCAACAATGCCTCGCGGGACCAACATATATATACGCATATCGTAGCATATCACAGCCTCACGGGGCTCGACATCATTGACAGTACAAAAAATAATAAGCATACCTTGTAGGCCCGGCCAAACTCGCACCTATTACACTTTCTTATTTACTTCTTCTTTGATCCGAACTTGTACTTCCATCGTACTTTAATATCTTACGACATAAGCCTTTGCATACCTTTGCTTACCCGCGTACTTCGTAGCTTCCAATATCGTTAATCGCCTTTCTCTGCGTCGAAATCAAAGGACAATGTCGGGGATCTCATTTCTATAACTTGGCTCTGCAAGACGATCTAACATGTCAAAAAGTCGTAACCATCCTAGATGCCCCGTAGCCTCCTGTTCATAAATGTGGCGCGCTTCACACCATAAATAGGACTCTACCGGACACGACTTTGGTACAACCCCACAGGACGAACCGCTCGATACCAATTTGTCACACCACTAATTTACAGGCGTGATGGGCACCCGACCCTTATTTGTGGCCGAAAGCGAACGGCCGACTCACATAGTTCTTATAATCACACGGCCCTCGATTATGACACAAATACATAATGAAAATTTTGCGGAGAATAGTGTACATTTTTCCTTTCTCGAATCAATGAAAATCGGAACATATAAAACAATATAGGACTTATAATACAATGCGTAACAAATCGTCGGGCCGACATAGCAGCTTATACATAACCGACGTCTAATACCCACAACATCGTCTCGCAAAGTCTCTAACATATACTGTTGTCATAACATAATGCTCGACTCGGTAGCGCTCGGAGGAACCGGAGCTCGCCGATCCCGGCGGAATGTCTCTACTAAAGTCTTCGGCTCAACCGGGTGTACTGCGCGGCATGAAAACGCGACCCGAAGAAAGGGGTCGTACGGAATATGTGCGAGTATGTAAAACATGACACGTAGTAGCGGGATCATGCGAAGTAAGGAGTATAAAATCATAAAACTTGCCTTTGCAAACATGTATTACGCATATCAATGTCATAAATCATCATATGAACATATAACGTGCCCGGCCTCTCGAGGAGGGACGGTGAGTAAAATCATAACACACATATATATAAACCGTTCATGTAACGTGCCCCGCCCCTCGATGAGGGACGCGGTAAATCAAAATCATAACATATGCATGTGCATGTAACGTGCTCCCGCCCTCGAGTGAGGGACGCGGTAAAGGAATCATCATATGCCATCCCTGGCCACCTCTCCCATATCATCATATCATATAACATGCCCCGGCCCCGCTAGCAAGGGACGCGGTAAATATAACGTGCCCGGCCCTACTGTGAGGGACGCGGTGAACAATGCAATGAGGTGCTCGAATACGTGCCCCTGGCCGGGGACGCGATGAAGGACATGTTGAGGCTGGCACGAGCAGAGTAGTGAGAAACTATATGCACATAAAATATTTTCAAAGACTCAATGAAGTAGTCAACATGAATCATCATTTAAAAATCCGGACAATAGTTATATCAAATAGCCTTCGGACGGTACTCGGAAACACATCTTATATCATAAGTATATCAAAGTATAATAGAGGCCATAGTCGTATATCAAATCATTCCGAGTCCGTTTATGTAAACTTAAGTCATTGTACGTTAGAGGATCATTTCAAGCATATCGAGGTAATCCGGTTTTGTTTGCAAAAGTTAGGGACGTTTTTAGACTTAAAATCTTTTAGGAACAAAATCCTTTATTCACTATTTGAAACCCAAACATACATAAGACTTAAGGAATATATGAAGTGTGTCACATTATGAGCAATTAAGGATCATACACATACTCGGAACGTAAGAGCGGAATTACCCCTAAAAGCAAGTCATGTCATACCTTAGTACGTCTAAGACATGCCAAGAGGAAAAAGTAAGCCTTACATACCTCGATCGCTTCTAAAAAGCTAATCGACTCAGCCTCGACTTCTCGCGATCTACAATAACATCGGTAGGCATCGAACATTAGCCATAAACATCGAAGAACCCAATTCCAAGCCATTACTTTTTCTACGAAATTTCGACCTCCCCTATAAATTGGACATCCCGAGAATTTAACTCGGCCAAATCATTATCAACAATACCAACAAACATAATATTTCCAGCTCAAAATATTCCATAGAATAGCCACACATTATTTTCCAAATTTTCCAACCAACCAATTCGCGATATAACTATTTCATATTTTTTTATTTCTAGTAACAAAGTCGAAATTAATACTAACAACATCAATAGAAACATCCTCCACATTCTACAAGTTGAATACATTCATTTTCATTCAAAAATTCTCTTCAAATCTCATTCCATGATTCACAACGCCAACAAATGAATTTATCACACTATTTTCTCCGTTCTAGTTCGGTAGAACTCTAAATAAACTTATTAGCAATGAAAAGGAACCTTAATATTACCTCAAGTGTGCAGCCACCACGTCCACCTTCTTTTTGGTCGATTTTTAGCTCAAATTGGAGGCGACGCAACGTAGAACACTTTTCTCTTCACGGGCTTCGGGATTCGGGGCTCAGATTTTGGTCAAAATTGATCTTTTCTCTCTAAGCTCTTTTCTCTCTTTTTCTCCAGAATTTTCTGGGTGTTTTGTTCTGAAAAATGAGGAGAAAAGGCTGATTTATCACTTAAATAAACATGGGTCATGGGCCTAACCCGGTTGGGCCCGGTTTGGGCCTAGCCACCGACCTTTCCGCCTTAAAACGTCCATATCTCATTGTCCCGACATCACTGCGGACCACGACCTATGGTTGGAAAGCTAATTCAATTATCTACAACTTCTGTATTTGGTATGTTTCCAAATTCTAAACTTATAATACCGTTTCTGCCCCTCGAAGTCGGATCACCGAAACGTTACTTAAAAAATATTTGTTTGGAGGACTTCCACTTTGATTTGGCTTAAGGGTCCTTCGAGTTATGTTTAACTTCGCATATGTGATTCGTATAAATTGTCACATGTCCCAAAAAAATCTCAATGTGTGGGCCCCACCTCGGCTTGCGAATAATCCGGCGCACGAAAATACGAAATATATCTTGTCAACGTGAGTTTAAATTATGTAGTAACAACGTGATTGTCAATGTTTGAGGAAGCATGTGTCACGCTCAGGCTCTGGAAATGTGGAGTATAACATTTTCACTCACCAACATTTACTAAGCATTTTAACCGGCGGGGAGTTGACGAGTATATCTAAGAGGCGGAGCCAAGTTTTGAAGTTTATGGATTTGAAATTCTAGTTTCTTTTGAGTTATGGGATTATAAATTAATAATTTGTACTACGTATTAAATAGATTTCTTTTAAGACAAATATAGAATTTGAACCAAACTTACTAGATTGCGGGTTATATCTTCTTTCAAATGTTTAACAATCTAGTCGACGCTCCTATTTATAGTCCCGGAACAATCACAGTCAAAAGTCCCAAGATAAATATTAACCAGAATAGAATGAAAAAGTTAAAAATAAAAAAAAAATAAAAAAAACTTCAGAAGATAAGCTTTGGGTAACACTATTAAATCTTAAGCAAGGGTTTTGTTTAAGATCTATTTAGATTCTTATTCTCATATTAGATAATCATAAATATTACGTAGTTTTCAAGCTATGCTGATACTGTAATAGATGATTACTTCTTTAAGCTGTGGCCCAATAACGCGTTATGTCAGTTTAACAGAGAAATTTTTCAGGCAAGGTGCCCAGGATGTATTACTGTGTAATCCTTATTATTTTTCCACTTTGTTTTTGGGATCAATGGATAAGCTCTGTATTTCTTTTCCTTCTTTTTTGTTATCCTTTTCTTTGACTAGGTAAGAATAGATTACAACTCGAACAAATCTAAGCATTATCATAAATATAAGTAGCAGATCAATCTCAATCTAATACCATCTACAAACATTCAAGAGAAGCTGCAGAAGAACCTCCAATGACCAAGTTACGCATAAAATACGATAAGCAATTAGCGAGCAGATTTTTTTTTTTTTTAATCAAGTAAAGAGTGATCAGCTACGAGCAGAAATAAGATCATAATAAATATATGTCTTGCTCTCTGAACATGGCAGTAACATTAGGACATAGTAATGAACATTGAGAACATGGGAACACCATGCTTCATCATCTTGATCCGTGCCATCAGTAGGGGTGGATTAGTTGTTCATAACATCGGCTTTCAGCTCCTGAAAGGTAAATAATACATAACAATTAACAGAACACCTCACTGATACTTAATGACAAGTAAAAACAATGTAGATTTAATTATTCCAAAAAAGTGAAGATTTAGAAAGCAGCACAAGCATATTATCCCCACACACGGGATACGATTAACATGTAGCAAAAATTACATTACCTACTGCTTTCAGAGGCGGACTTCGGGGAAGTGAGGGGACAGCGGACCACGTTAACTTGATTTTTTTTTTTTTTTTTTTAATTTATATACATAATACCTTGAGAAACGACTATATATTTTGTTAGAAACCCTGGAAAACAAAAGCTGGGCGTTCAGCTAAAAATGGCGAAAATCTTTTTAGCATATAAAATGCCCAGGCTGCTGCTAGATTTTGGTTACAGCAATACATTACAAATCTAAGCGGCACAGGTAAGATCAATATGTAGTAAAGACCAGCATAGGTAACCCTTGCTTTATACACATAAAAGAAAATTAACATAACGGATGAACGTAAGTAAGGGGAATACCATGCTTCATCATCAAGATGCATGCAGTAAGCAGTAGGTGGATTGATTGTTCTTAATAACAGCTTTTACTTCCTGATAGTTCAATAGTTGAAATGAAAACACCCTACTGATCTGTCATGATTCTAGTAAAAGTGGTGTATATGATAACTTGATAAGGTGCAACACGTATGACTGTCCTCGAGCACGGTCATATACAAACACCAATTAAAACGAGACTTTCCTTGTTATCACAAAAGAACAATATTCATTTCACGACAATGTACATTGAGCTCCCATCAAGTGTATCAAGAGGTCAAAGATTTTATTCTTACAGGGATTTATTATGATCCTCCCTGTATTTCCTTCCGTTGCTTGATCAATTGTATCAAGAGGTCAAGAAAACATTCAGATTGTCAATAACAGTTGAGTCAATGACCAGTATTACTTGAGATGCATTAAACAAAGGCACTAGTTTCTTAACTTTGGCAAACCATGAAATTTTGAAAATTCAGCAAGTTATTGTAATGAGTGATGACTACAACAATTTTGTCAAAACAAGGTATCAACACTGTTTCCAGCTCTGTTTAAGATAGTAATATACATAAAAGAACTTGGAAAGTAAATTGGATTAGGACCAGCACTTAAATCAGAATTTATTTCTTTCTTTCTTCGATTACCCAAATATCTCCAGTCCCACATCACTCTCATAATCATTGCAGGTAGATTTGTCGTCTCAATCTGACATTCTCTATCACTTATTCTTGCTTTTGTTATTGTTCTTCCAACAGTTTCTCTTTTTGGAACATATTAAGAAGCAAAAAGTGCCACATAACATGAAACATAGGGATTACAATTTGCCTTTATTTAGAAACAAGATAACGAGTTCTATAGTAGGACTAATTACTTTTCAAAATAACAAATATGACCAAAAAGTTGAACCTCTATCTAAACTTAATTAAATAGGGCCCTCTATTTTTTCCCATAAAGTAATACTTGATTTTTTTTTTTTTTTGAAAATTTTGGCATAACAAAGCCTGTATACAACAGCCGACAGGTATACCCCAAAGTAGAAAACTACAAAAAGATATGATTCTTCTTTACAAAAAGACAGCCAATTTCTATACATAAGGGACCTCATCGGTGCACCTATAAGGGATAAGACACTACTTCTCAATTGTCCAAAGTTCCTCTCTACCCCTTCAAAATCTCCAAACGATCCACATTCCAACGTGTCTTCTCTTCCATCTACCGCAATTCTGACTGAACTAAGTTCATTCAAATATCTCTTTCTCGTATATTCCACTGTGCTTCTATGCAAGTAAAAAAAGATTACATGTAAGCACAAGGAAAACCACCAAACTAGATACTATATCAGACCTTAACTCTTATTACATGGTTCCTACTAGATACTATATCAGACCTTAATTCTTATTACATGGTTCTAGTTCCTTATTCAGTTTCAGTTAAAGAGGGTTAGTAATGAAGGCCTAGAATCCTGGCAAAGGCTATGCCTAGTGTTAGTGGCACATTCACCTTGCATTATTTTCATGTCCCTGGCGCTCTTTATTCTTACTCTATCTAGAGGGACATCACATTCCCTTAAAACACCAAATAACTTGTCACAAAAAAAAGTTATTTCATGAAAATATGCAAAAAGGAAAAGGACAAATAAGATCTCCAAGCAGATGTGGTGTGAAGATGTCCATAGAACATGCAATGTCTTTCTCTATAATTGAAAAAGAAACCGAAAATATGTATCGAGTTGAACTCTTACAAGTCATTATCTACAATATTGTCACCATCTTAGCTTCTGCAGCGTTCGTTCTTGTTGTGATCGGTTCTTTCTGTAAAAGGGGGGCACAAACTAGTCTTTCAAATGTAGATGTCCACCAACACAAAAACCAAAGTTGGTAACCTTTGGATATCTGATAGGTTCATCCTCTGGATTGTGTACCGTTAAAGTCGATCAGGCACAAACAATATATCACCTTTGTTTGACATGCAAAGTGTTTGAGAAGTAAAAGAAGAATACCCATAACAAAGATATATGGTATACTTCTTTGTCCAAGACTCTTTAACCCCATACTCTCTCATAACCCACAGATCTGCCTGACTTGTCACATAGCTACAAAACCTGACAGAAAGATCACTTCCCAACATGTCAAGCTTCAACGAAAAGTCTCCTTCTCCTCCATAGCGGGGCGGCTCCACCTTTCCCCATTTCTCATCAGCCAAATCAAAAGAAATAATGTTCCAGCCCTTATGGAAAGGACCATTAATACTATTAGCCCAATGAAGTTCCCCAGCCCAATGAAGCTTCCCGTTTACAAACTTACATGGTTTAACCAATCGCAACCCATCCTTACATTGTTTACCCAATCACAACCCATCCGGAATATCATCCATACTTCTCCAAGAATTACTCTTAAACTATATATTTTGACCTCAAGAGGATGCCAGAGTTTATATCTGTTCCAAAGCACACCTACTACCTTATAATCATCATTGGACTCATCATATCCAAAACCATATATGCAACTATCGAAATGGTAATCACCGGTTACTGAAGGCCCAGAATCAGGCAAATTCTTGAACAATCTAATTGATGGATTCCATAGAACCAAGTCCGTGTCCTTAAAGACAAATCAATCCATTAACCGAACCCACAACACAAACGCTTTGTTGTTGGTTCTTCATGGGATAATTCAAGTCAGATGCCTCAATCCCAGAATTATTACGTAAAGAGCTAATAGAACAGTCCCTAAACCATGTATTGGATATTAAAAGAACTAAATAAATTAATTGTCTCAGTCAACACAAGCCTATGGTGTGTGTAGTCTTTGTTTTTAGCAGATACATTAAGATGGGTTTTGACAAATTCAGGGCTACGGATTAAAGCAAGCCAGGATTTTGAGACACACCTGAACTTCAAGAGGGTTTTAACCGGAAGCCTTGACAGGATTTCAACAATTAGTTCTATTGGAAGTGTAGGCATTGTTCAAGATTAGCAATATAGTTTGATGAAAACTTAGCAATATAGTTTGTAGGTTTGCTCTATTTTGAGAGTTGAAGGAGGCAAATATTTGACAGTTTCACTGTTGAAAGAAGACTCTATTGCATGCGTCTTATAAATTGTTACTGGAGTGATTCTTTGGGCTGGGGTTTTGTTGTTGTTTGGGCAATTGCCACTGTCCTCGTTGCTGGGGTGGTCTTTAATTTTTGGGTTGAATCCGCTTAATTTTATAAAAATATAAAAAAATTCGCAAGGTAAGACTTTGCAAAGCTCGCTCAGGCGGCGACTTTGCCTTAAAGAGCAACTAAAAGTCTCACGGAGACTCGTACTTTGCCTTTATACGTAAACTTTCGGCTATTTTTCCTTAAGGCAATAATAAGACGTACTCTTTTGTACCATTGCGATTTTTTATTCATTAGTTAGAGCCCACGTGTCATATCCTGGTAATAAAATCTCCATACATTGAAAAATGGTACGGATTAGTTCTTTTATAATAAAGGACAGATAAATGAAAGCTAAACTATTTATTTAGCTATGATAAATTAGCCATTTCATAAATTAATAAAGATAAATGACCCAAACTATTGACGAAAGGTCATAAATTTTAGCCACTGTAATTCAATTATTATTTCCGAACCTTTTTTTCGTTTTCTAAATAAAAGTACTACTTCGAAAATTTTAAAAACCGTA
>NW_026713701.1:0-45368 GCF_029784015.1 Lycium ferocissimum | reverse complement strand
GAATCATGTATTTGTATTTGGAAAATTGATGAACTTGGAATCATTTTCAATGTATGTTATGTATTTGGAAAATTGATGAACTAGGAATCATATATTTGGAAAATTGTTGTGTATTTGAAAAGGTTGCTGAACTGAGAAATCATGTATTTCAATATATGTGTAGTTGAATCTCAATTTTATGTTTGAGTTACATGTCTATTAATTGTTGATGTTCTATTTTCTTGAAAAAATATGTGAGTTGAAAACATTAACGAATGATGTATCTGAACACAAATATAAGTTTTTGAAGGTAGTTATGTATTTTGAACAACTGATCAATCAATATTCAATTACAACCTCATTTAAACACACATACACACGTGTATTTAATCATTTGTGTACATATTTTTTGAATATATGTATGGTTCACTCTAATTTTCTTCATCAGTTTCATATGATATTCGTATACATATTATTTGTTATGTCTTTTTTAATTAACTATTTGTATTTATACAAGATAATAAATTATTTGTCCAATATCCTCCCAGTCATGCAATACGATATGCTTCTTACATGAACCCGAAAGTTAAAAAAGAATTGAAGGACAAGCTTATCGATAGACAGTTTGAACTCTTTTTTGTGACTATATTTGGGAAATACCTCGACATGCAGCACTGTGAAGTTCAACCACAGATGTTCAGGTGTTTTATGGTTAGAGAGCTGAAAAAAAGTACCCCCACTGCCTTTGTTATTGATGTTAATGGTTTCTAATTGACGTTCAATCTTCTCGATTTTGCATTAATGACTGGGTTGAAGTGTTTTGGCGAAGAAATTGTTGTTAAGTCTAAGAAAAACAGACTGTTGGATACATATTTTGGGGGTTCCAACAAAAGTTTGAAAAAGGGTGAATTCGTTGAATGCTTCGAGGATCAGAATTGGGGCGTTGACGATGATGCAGACGGAGATGCTGTAAAGATTGCATTACTGTATTTTATCCATACATACATCTTATCCGGTGAGAAAAACAATGTCGTCATTCCAAGGCTTCATTTTGACTTGGTAGAGAGTGGGCGGTACCTAGACTATACATGGGGAAAGAAAGCGTTTGATAATTTGGTCAGAAGTCTTCACCATAAGATGGATAAGACAAAACAGTATTATTGTCTTCGGGGTTTTCCGTTTGCTATGCAAGCATGGCTATACGAGTGCTGCTCCAACATTTACCCAAATTTGGCAGTAAAAAATGGAGATCGCATTCCCAGAATGTTCAACTGGAAAACCATAGACGGGACTCCACACTTTAAAGATCTCTGTCACACCCCTCCCAGGAGTATGACGGGCTCCGACCCGTAGGTTGGGAACCAACTGACTTATCCGGGATCAACACATTTGAGGTTAGAATCAGGGACACCATATCCTATGATTTAGCTCTATGGCACGATCTAAGATAAGAAAGGAAGGTCAATGGTTACTAAATGCCCTGCAGCCTCTTGAGATTCGAGCTACCTTTCAGGAGGTATGTGCGCTTATATGTGTTTAACTTATGGTTATAAGGATTTAAGTTCATATAGTAAGCTATGAAAGGATTGAAGGGCAAGTGAATTAAGGAAATTAAATTTGTTGGAACTTGGAAGAAAATATGAGGGGCAATTTTGGCCCAACTTGGAGAAAGAATATCTTTTAGTAGATGAGGAGTTCAGAAGTAAAGTATAAGCCTAAAATAAAGTTCGTCGTGTCTAGTTTCCAGTGCAACAAACCGCTCATCGATACGGTATCGAAGTGCAGAATTATGAACATTACAAGTTAGGTGACGGAGCGAAAACGCTGCTACGATAACAAGGTGCACGGTACTACTACGAGAACCGACTTACTACAGTGACCCCGACCCGAATTTGACTCACTATTTAAGGATCAAATCAGATCCTAAACCTCATTTTTCAGCCAATAATTTTCCAAATATTTCCCAAATCTTCTAGAAAATTCTCCCAACTTCCGTCCACAAGATTTTAACACAAATTAAGTGAAATCTCCGAATTTAAGTTCGGACAACACATAGCTGCGATTATAATATCGAATTGCGGCGAAACTTGGCTTGGATTCAAGGTGATAATCGAAGATATTGCAATTCTAGCGGGTGAAAGGTGTGAATCTTTCTTTATTAGTATTGATTTAAGCTTATCTACAGAGGAAAAGTTACTAAATGAGCGTATAGTGAATTTGTGGGTCGAGAAATTGGATAAAACATCGTGTGAGATGTTTATGGAATATTTTGGTGTTGATAGTATTGTTGTTGATGTTTGTATTGTTGTTGTTGTTGTTGGTTGCTAAATTGAGATTTCGGGTTAGGCATATAAACAGGGGAGATGCTGCCCTAATTTCGACAGATTCTAAAGGGATTTTAATTAACGACGTAATACAAGTGTATGATGGTGAGCCTAATAATAGTATGAATGATTTTATATGTAGATTACAAGTCAGGAGATAAGTGGGAAGGTCAAGGGGCACGATTCCTAGTATGATAAGGCTAAACCCGTTCTTTCTAAAGGCATGATTCCTTATTATAAACCTTTGTACTATATCCATAATATCGTTGTTTCCACAAATTGTAGACGCCTATGAATCTCATGATATTATTGAGCTCATTCATGACCTTTGAAATTATTCATTGTGATTGATCTCACCTTATGATATTTGTTCCTTCAAGGTGAGATATAGCGATGACGATAGTTCCATAGTAATAACAATCCAATGAGTTTAGGAATGTGTCTTAAGGAATGTTTTGTGGGACATGAATAGAGTGCTAGTGAAGGATCCCTAATGAGGTATTTGATACTAGAAGAGAGACTTATGATGTATCTCAGGATTTGGCTAATGTTTAGTTAAGTGGGAAGAAGTCTTAAGGGCCTAGAAAAATGCTTATGAGTTTTATATGACAATATAAGCGTTGACGGATAATTGATGGTCACGTGAAGAGCTTAGAAGTGAATAGATAAGGAATGAGTACTAGAATTATATAAAGGGATTCTATATGAGAGATTGGATCGGGCTGCACGTTCTGCAGCACATATATCTATATGTTGTGGCCCAGAGATGTGTTATAAGTCTTAAGTGATTATGTGGACATTAGCGAATAAATGACGGCTATGAGAAGTGCATAGAGGTTACTCGTAGAGGTTTGATCATGATGTTGATTATAATTACCAACGGTCTGCGACCGGTCGGGCGAATGTTACCACCAATTAAGTCCGGTTGGGCGGTATATATTTACCTTTGGACTACGACCGGTTGGGCGATTATGTATTTACCGCATGCTACGGCTGGTTGGGCGGTTATTACCGCCCATGCTACGGCCCGTTGGGCGGATATGTATGTATATATTTACCAACGGAACCCCGAGGGCGATTACCGTGCTACGGCCGGTCGGGCGATTACCGGCTGTTCGGGCGGTTGCGCTCTCTGTCGAGCGATAATCGGACTCCGCTTTATGTGCCGCGCTTTCGAGCAATTACCACTGATCAGTTGGGAAGTTAGTATCAGATTATTAGTAAGATAAAGGCACAGTACTATACATAGATATGGTTAAGCATGCGAGAGTATAGAGAGAGACTTGTATCATATATGGATCGGGTTGCACGCCGCAACACATGTTCAGATAACGTTTGATGATAAGGTAACCAGGACTATGGTAGGGTATACAGACCTAGTAAAGATCGCAAGAAGATGAAGAGGTATGTATACATATGCTAGATTTCCATCGGTAGTTCAGAAAAGCCAAATTGATTCTTATTCTTCTTATCTTTAGTATATGGCTATTTTGTTGCACTTTCCGCCTTGCATACTCAGTACATTGCTCGGGCGGCGTCCCTACGGGGGCGGCCGGGTTTCATGCCGCCGGTCTTGAGATACCGCTTGACGGATCTTTCGGTAAGATACTAGCTCGGCGAGCGAGTCGTGGCGCTCCACTTACTTCGGAGTTGCCACCGAGTCAGCATGGCTGCATATGCATTTGCATGGGTATGGCGGGGCCACATTCCGGCCACTTTATGTCATGTACTCCAGTAGAGGCTCGTAGACAGATATGCACAGTTAGATATCTTATAATTAACTCGACTTGTACTAAGTTGTATCATTATTATAGATAGCCTTACCGGCACATGCACTCGAGATTAGTTTGAAGACGTAAGTATGTTATCTTTTGGGCTTGTGCCCCTATGGCTTATAGTACCTTGGTCTTATGCTGCCTTTCGAGATACAAAAAACGTGAGTTACAGTTGGTTCACTCGGTTCCCGTAGGGTGCCGAGTGCCAGTCACGCCTTACCAAGGTTAGGGTGTGACAATCTCATGACTGACATGTTCAATGATGACGACTCAGAGGTAATTTGCACTCATTATTTTAATGCAAAAATACGTGGATGTTTAAGTTATGTTAAATAAATTGAGTTTTCAACATGTATTTGAATCATAATTATGTATTTTGATCAAAAACAGTGAACTGTCAATCAGTTTATTAGTCTTTCAAATCCAGATATCCACATGTATTTGAACATAATTATGTATTTGAATCTATGTATATGAAATTATCCATTACATCAAACACATGAAAATAAATTCTGAACTATTTGGTATTTTTGTATCTGACTTATTTAAGTATGATACTTTTGCAGGACCGTCCTACTTATAGGAATATCGTGCCGACCATCAGGGAGATTGAGGAACTTGGATTGCGTCCATATCTCTCCGGTAAATCTGCATCGACAATTCAACAACAGGTGGCGGATGACTATGATGATTTTAGTTCGACACCACCCCATGTGTCTATGGCCAAGAAGACTCAAAATAAAGGTGTATCACAATCTCCCCCTCACAAGAAGCCTAGACAGATGCCAATGGTACCATCGCCAGCGAAGAAGACCACATCTCCAATTACACGTTCTGGTAGTCATCCGAGTGGTGGACGATTGACCAGACGTCATGGGTTGGCATCAACTCAGCATGCTTCAACAATGGAAAAGGAACAATCAGCACCAATACCCAACCCGTCTGCTGTTCCTGTTAACGTCCCATCCACCAGCAAATCTGATGATATCTCTGGTTTAAGGGAGGAACTCAATGAGTTTAAGAATAAAGTAAGACTTATTATTTGTTCTTTATCATATTTTTTTTTGTATTGTATTACTGTTTAATAAGGTATGCTGTTTATGTTTTTATTGTTTGAAATTTTAGGTTTTCGCCGAATTTAAGGATCTTCACAAAGCCATCAACGAAAACTTTGCCAAAGTTTTTGAATGTATGAAAGTGAATCAAACTACAGAAAAGGTATTAAATATCTATACATATACAATTATTTGAAATTTTGAAATACAACGGATACATAAAAGTTAGCAAATACTATTTTTATAGGGTGCTGACAGTGCGGCCCCGGTTCAGCCAGCCCACGACTACATTCCACGGGATCCCGGAGTACAAATGCAAACCGACACGGGTCATGCAGCATCAACAGAGGTAGTTTGTTGGTGAATTCAATGTATTGAAACCGTACTTGTATTTTCTGATTGATATATTTATTTGTTTTTTAAATTTTTTTGGTGTGTTTTGAATGTATTTGTTTTCCCTCAAAATACTTGGTTGTACATCAGAGTTTACTTGATGTATTTGTAAATTAATTTAGTGTATTTTGTTCAAGTTTTTTTGGCATATTTTGAATTTAGTATCCATGTATTTGATTGTCTTTTTTTCAAATACAACACAGTTTTTACTGTGTCATGTGTTTATTGGGTATCTTGAATTACGCTTTGATGTACATGGATGTACGTTGAAATTACTTATATTTTATTGATGCATGACTTTGTTTATGTGTTTATAGGCATATTTGTATTATAATCTATTTTATGTAACTGATTTAATGTATTTGCCTTCTTTATTTATTTAATTTCTCTAATTTTTTTTTCAAGGGAGTTGGTATGCAACAGTTTGATGTGCCTGATATTGGAATGGATCACGACAACGGGAGTGGGGAAACATTAAAGGCATCTACTGAAGAACTTCAAGAAAGTGGTGATAATTCTAGAGAAAAAAAAAAAAGAATCGACGGTATGATAAATCAAATACATCTGATTGTTTCATAATCTATATATATATCTAATGTATTTCCATTTCTTGAATAGGAATACATAGTTCAGTTTCCCAAAGACACCGTATCTGACAAATCGCCAGTCGTATCAGCAAACTCCGCCGACATAGCAGAGGTCCTAGCTGATATTTCTCGCACAGTCTGGTCTTTGGGCCCCTCTCATGACAAGAGTGCTGTACAGCAGGAAGATCGTCCGATTTTCGAGACACCGCCCAAAGTTGGTGAGAACGTGATACCTTTATCTCAGTTTCTCTTGCCTGACGAGATGCTTCCAAGCCAAACTCCCGAAAGACGAATGGTTTTGCATCCATCATCGCCCGGAATAGGCGTCCTAGTAAATGCCAAGTTTCTCCTTTCATGGAGGATTACGACTCTGCTCCAGGAAAGTATACATAAACAAGCATTAATGTATTTAATTTTGTGTATTCCAAAGCATATTATATTGATCATATGTATTTTCTATATTTCAGGTGGTTCACAACACATCACTGTCCGCATTTTTAAGAAAAAGCATCCATTCGCGGAAGATCCTATCACCGGCCCAGTCGACACAGAGCTTTTTGATAAATACTTGGAGTGAATTCGCGAGGGACTGCTTGTCAGGCATGAAAATAAGTATGTTCTTCATGTTAAAGTTGCAGATTGTACTAATTAATTTAGATACCAGTTATTTATTTCATATCAACTAACTGTATGTATTTTGCATACTCCTTTCGTAGAAAGAACAATGAAGACGTTACAGAAAGAAGATGGCAGCTTTTGAGAATGATGCAGATTATACTTATAATTTTGGCATCACGGTAGTAGAGAACAAAAACTGGTTCTACCAGTTATCAATGAGTGGCCAGCTGTGGAATGATGAGGTTCAATAAAGATATAGATACATAAAATACTCATTTTCTAAGATTATGTTTTGATATTCTTAATGTTTATGTGTTTCGATTTTCAGCAAATTGTTGTGATTTTCTACTACTTATGAAAGAAAGGCAAGTATGACAGAAGGAGCATTTTCAAATACACAACAGTTGACTATCTCTTCATGCAAAAGGTTGATCAAACATATCTTGCATACAACAACCCGGAAACTGGACCCAATGTAGCCAACGAAGAAGACGATATATGTCAATATGTTAAGGGCTACAGATTGCATGCAAATGTCCCGTGACATTCAGTTGACAATATTTTTATACCTGTCAACATCAAAGAGAATAATCATTGGATTTTGGTTGTATTCTCATTCAATGACAGGTATTTTATGTATCTATATTTTCTTAGTTAAGAATTTTTCCAGTTTCAACTGTGTTTTAATGAATTATGTATTTATGTATATTTTTTCGGTATGACAGGTGACTTTTTGTGTACAACTCATATCGAGGCAGCGCAGGCCACAACGCAATTGTTAGAAGGGAAGTACAAAAGCTTGCTGCCCTCCTGGCACATTATCTACACATCAGTGGATTCTACACTAAAAAAACTAGCATAAATTGGCAGAATCACCCAGCATATACGGACATGACACAGAATGAGAACATTCAAGTGGAGTATGTAGAAAATCTGCCGCAGCAAGACACTTCTAGCATGTACATATTTTTATTGTATTGCAATTTTTCATATACGAGGTTCATTCTAATAATTCTACTTCTATTATACTTTTCCAGGGATTGTGGTGTGTACGTAGCAGTGTTCGTTGAATATCTAAGCACTGGTGAAGGTATCCCAGCACAAATCGATGCAAGAATGCCCCGCACTAGGTACGGCGCACTCCTTTGGGACTATGCTGCACGGAAGATCGATGAACATGCTATGAGCGACATTGAGGCGCCACCAAAACCAGTTAGGCCAGCAGTGGATTATGACAAAGTTGACACAATTGATGTTACTTAGGATCGATGTAGGAATATTTAATTGTAATTTCAGACTATGGCTATTTTTATAGCAAATATTTTAGATTTAGTTAGTTTAAGACTATCTTATCAATTTCCTTAAATTTTAATTGGAACATTTAGCTTAGTCTAATTATCAAAGTTGTGTGATTTTATTTTTGGAATTTAGATGAATGTGTATATACGCTATATCTTGGATGTGATACAGTGAGGTACACTCAAATACGTACGCGTATTTAGATCCTGAAACAAGGGGGTTGTATGTATTTGAATTCGCCATACCCAGAAACATTAAAATATTTCAAATACAATTGCAACTTAATAAGATGGCACATTCAGATACATTTTCTAAATTATATGTATTTGATGTATGTTGGAATCAATACTACATTTTTATATACAGTGACTATTTTTTTTTTGAAAGAACTGATGCTGCCTTTTATATTCATTTGTGAATAAATTAAAAGATAACTATTCAATACATTTCCAACTGAAGATATCACACAAGTAGTATTCAAACAGATTTCATTTTTATTCAAAAAAATGCAAACCAACAGTGTATTTAGTGTAACAAATCTAAACCGCTACAAACAAAAAACAATTATTTCCTTCTAGGAGCATTACTACAAGAACATCTATTGTGTCCAGTCTGTCCACAAGTACTGCAAGCATGTCTTTTTTTCCCAAGAAGCAATTCAAATAACGGCTTATCACACTTTTTCTTCGCCTACCAGGAGGTCTCTTGTATCTTGGTGGCAAAACCACATCCTCTGATATGTATGTTGGAACCTTCCATTCCCGCTCGTCAGGGAGAGGATCCACGGCGACATCATACGTCTTCACCACGGTGTGCGGTTTGAACAAATCGGAACAGTAATCATCAGCCATTAGATTTTTCTTCTTAATGACAGCCCATGCATGTGGGCATGGAATTTCGTCTATTTGAAACATCCGACAACTGCAAGTTTTGTTGTCCAAGTTAACGATGAAACGCCTTCCTGCATCATATATTGTGTACAAGTATTCGGTTGATGGTTCGACCTACAAGTGATCAGTCAAATACATAAAACATACATTACGTATAGTCAAATACACATAAGTTCATGTTTGCAAAGATTAAACCATTATAATCATAAGCATATCGCTAATTATTTTTCATGGCTGACTAACTATATTTGGTAAATCTAGTCACATACACCAAATACATGTAAGTATTTGACACATATATACAGACTGCATATACTTAAATACAACAAATACAGCTAATATAAGAGAATCAAATACATATTCAGCTAATATATACATGTTATCATTTCACAGAGATCTCACATCGTTGCATATGCTAAATACATCAATTACAACTAACATAACTGAATCTCAATCAAACATACTTAAGCAATTTCAAATGAAACATACCGTCATATGTAAACATAGATACTCATTTATTGACAACGTCTCCTGGAACTTTTTACCGAGTGCTGTGAACGTGTATATACCATTTTTTCGATTATTATAATTCCATCTTCCAAACATCTTCCTCACTTCTTCTAGAAAATCAAATATAGGAAGCTCTCTTGCTGCTACAAGGTAACGATTAATACACTCTGCTATGTTCGAAGTCATTGTCCACCTTCGGTTAACAGTTGCATACACTCTAGCCCACTTTTCTCTTCCAGCCAATTCCAAATACTCTGCCACTCGAAAATCTGCCTTCTCAACCTTCCCCATAAGCTCATCAAAATCTTCCTGCATGTACGCTTTTGCCATTGCATAAAACACGGGACTCAACACATCATGGCTTTTCTTATACTTCTTACATACGTTACCCCAAAGATGCCATATGCATGCATAATGTGGCACATTCGGATAGATTCTAGAAACAGCTTTGTTTAGGCTTTCATGCCTATCGGAAACAATACACATGTTCTCTCTTACACCAAACGCTTCGCTGAATCGCTCAAAGAACTACGTCCAAGACTTGTCATTTTCTGAATCTATCACACCATATGCTAAAGGAAGTATATTACCTGCAAATACCGCAGCATTTAAAAAAAATCAGTTTCTATATATTCATTCTTTAGTATAATCAAGTTGATACGTGTATTTAACTTACCTGCACCGTCTAACGTGCTTGCTGAAACAAATTTTTCGTTGTATGCTGTTTTGAGGTGGCTCCCGTCAACTATAACAATTGGTCTACAACAATCAAACCCTTTGATGAATGCATACAATGCTATAAACATATACAGAAACTCGTTTTCGTCGGATTTTTGCATTCTTATATGTGAACCCGGATACGTTTTATCCATGATGTACAAGTATCCAAGTAATTTTTGTAAGAATCCGATGGTTCACCCATAAAATCCTTCATTTCTTTTTCCTTAGCCCGCCAAGCGACCATATTTGACACATCCATTCCAAGATCATTTTTTACATCCTCCGCTATATCATTAGGTGTGTATTTCTTCTTATGGTTGGCTACTTTTGGCTTTACAATTCCACCTATCAACCAACTTGTCGCATGGCGTTGTGAATACACCTTATCTTTTAGCGGACATGTATGCTTGTCACGAAACTCCCTAACCTTGAACATTTCTAATTTACCAACGCTCGATGCCCTAAATTTCCAATCACACTCTCCGGACACACATACCAGTGTGTAGCTTCAAATATAAACATGAATATAATACATTAGTTTACAATACATCAGATAAATACATTAAGTTTAAAATATAATAGTTCAGACCCTTTAAACTTACCTTATCGCATTAGACCTCTCGGCACGAAAATTGAACCTGTTGGAAATTGCATAATTCGCCATAACAGCCTTTAGTGTATCTTTGTCCTTGTAGACTTGATCAACAATAACCTCTTTTTGGTTCTTATCTGATATAACTAGATTTGTGTCGTTTTCGAATACAACAACGGCATTGCCACAACTTGAAGAAGCTAAGTCAGCACTCCCTACTGTTTCCATAGCATTTGTTTGATTTGTGCAACCAATTTGCAAAACCTCTCCTTGAATACAACTTTCACCAGATACACAATTATAAACGCTTTTATCAGTTGTAGTTATGCACAATGGATACATCGCTAACTGTTTGTTCTCTCTATTCAATTCCACATACACCCTCACACTCATATCATTATGTATTTCCATTAGCGTATCATTACCTTCAACGATATATTTGGTATACATGTTTTTCAGTTGCATGTCTAGATTCAGCTGAGTTGCAACTGCTTGTAACAAATCTATATACGTCGAATACTCTAAAGCGAAAGCCACCGCATCGATTTTGAAATTGACATAACAGTTTTCACTGTTTCAATTACCGGAGTGTTTTAGCAACGATGATACATTGGACATTCTTGTACTCAATGTGAATGAATTAGTTGAGATTGATTACAACCTGAAATACATTATAAAATAATATACAAAATTAATACAATGGTAATATACAAGCAAACTATGTGAATCAAATACATACATACTTTCAAATACATTAACATTTGTTGATAAACAACATATGAAACATTATCTCAGATACATAAATACACACAGAGATATATGTATTTGAATCATATTACAAGCAGAATCTGTGTTTATCGAATACACACATACTTTCAAATACTCTAATACTTATGATAATCAACACATGAAACAGTCTCCCAAATGCATAAATACATACATATTTATATATACAACAATCAAATATATACAGACTTTCAAATACATTAGCACTTATGATAATCATAAGAGATATATGAAACACTGTCTCAAATCATAAATACATACAGATATATATATATATATATATACAGAAACAAACGCATATATACACAAATTCAAACAAACTATATAAATATATATGTTTCAATACACAATTCATCACTTGCTCGAATACCCCCACCAACATATACAAAAATATATATACGTATTTATTCGAAGCTCGTCATAAAAACAAAGTTAATTAGGACGAGCTTTGACAAATAAGAAGTATATATAATTTGAAATATATTTTGAGTATTAAAAAAAAACCATGAACTTTTGAATTACCTTTGGAATGATCATATATATATTTGAATTTTACGTTGCATTTGAAAAGGACGGGTGGAGAGAAGGAGAATCGTGAAGAATAAGGAAATGGACGCTAAATTTATATATATATGAAAGATATTATTAGGAATTATATCTCCCCATTTAAGACCAAAGTAAATGCCTATTTCTAAGGGATGTGTTTTTAAAGATACAGCTTATGAGTCTATTTACTATACCGTAAATACACGCAATACATACATATATTAATTAAAAAGGTAGCTACGAACTGTAATAAATAAAATGGTAGCTACTAATGGTAAGAACCTATAATAAGGTAGTCATTCCTGTAAGTTTGCCTTATTAGTACTAGTTATATGAGGCCCATGCTAAGCCCGAACCCAAACTCAAAATACAAAAGTAGTAAAATTTTAATTAAAGAGGTATAATATGTATCATATTTTCCTATCATATACCATTAATATAATCCAGCGGCACGTTAAATATTTAGTGTTGATAAGTCTTCATTATTATTAAAGTTTCACAGTCACCTAATTAGATGATTTTTTAAACAAAAAATTATTTATGAGGAAGGAAGTTTGGTAGAAGAATTATCAAATACCATAGGAACACGAGCGACTCGACATTCTGTGAAGTAACATGATATAAATTATGTAAAATATTATAACTCAATGAATATCATAAAAAAAAATTAAAAATTGATATTTTTATGAAGTTGTGAGCACATAATTGCTGTATATTTATAGATAGAAATATTTTTTTTTGGTATTTATTATGTTTTAATTTAAGTCATAATATTTCATGTAGCAAGAGTTTATGTTAGTTAAATGTGGCGATTTAAGCTTAATTTTAGATGAAATTAAGCAAAAAAAAGACTAAGTTTATTAAATGAACCTCAAGAATCAATTTTAGTTCTTCATATATAGTTTATGCTTAAAAATATTCATTCTAAATTCAAATTGCAATTATAGTATTTTTGTATAAATTTTATATCAAATTTTTAATTTAACATTTCAAGTTGATCTAATTCAATTTAGCTTCAAAATTTAGTCAAATTGGCTCTTGGAAATCTAAAAGTGCCGCATAATTGAAATCAAGGACAAGAATGATTAGTAAGATCTAATAAAATGCTTCAGTTGGAAATGAAAATATGGCTCTAGAGTTGCTTAAAATTTGCCAAATGTAATGACAAATAATGTAAAGGGTAATCTAATAATCGACTCGGTCCATATTAGCTTGGGCACACCCTTTAAGAAATCACTTATCCTTAGAAAGTATGAAGCATTTTCACTAAATCACCTTAATTAAAGAGAGCCAATTTAATATGATTTTTCGGTTGTGTAAAAATTACTTTTCTAAATAATGATAAGTTTGGTATATAAAACTATTAATACCTTCTTAATTATATAAAAAATATTTATTTGGACTAAATATGAAAGCTAAAAGTACCATATAATACGAACCGGATGAAGTAAGTGATAAAAAAAGAATTCACAAAAAGTTGCTATAATATCAATATACACCAATTATAGGGGCCTACATAGGAATGGACAAGAAAAAATGAGAATAGGCCAAGAAAATTCAAAAGAAAAGCCACATGTCTAGGATCAAGTTCTTGTGAGGACGACAAAAACATTGGATCCTCGCTTATATCGTATAGTAATTTTGTAACGACCCATTTGGTCGTTTAGCACTTTTAGGCATAATATTCCTAAAACACCCTTTTCGTGGTCTAATCTTGCTACTTGTATTAAAACAAGAAAGAATGAGTTAAGAAGGTTCAAGGAAAGTTAATCGAGTTAGTAAGAATATCGTTATAAATATGGTTGTCTTAAGTATCTCGAGGTGACTGGTAACCTAAAGGATTTGAAATCGCGTTATGAGTATGTATATGAGGTAATGTGAGTGACCTTTTAAAGTATTTGAGATTATTAGTAATGATATAGAAGATGGACAAAAGATAGGAATATACTTTTTCGATTGGAGTTTCGTCGAAGCTTTGTGAGTTCTACTTATGGTTATTGTGATTCTACGGACCCTTCGAGACATGTATATGAATTGTTATGGATGTAAATGACTGTGTATATGTATGTATAAGAGGTTACATGAGGTTGGAAGAGGATTAGAAGTTAAACGAAATGAATCGGAACAATTTCAGTAAAATCACGGACCCGATTTTAGCCTATATTGTAGGAGGCATATCTCCTAGTATATGAGGAGTTTTAAGGTGTTTCAAAAGCCTAAAATTAAGTTCATCGAGTCTAGTTTGCAACGCAACAAACAGCTCGTCAAAATGATATCGGGGTAAGGAGATATGGATGATTCAAGTCGGGCTGAGTATTAAGACTATCTCAAGATACAAAGTAGAGACTTTAACTTCCGATTTCGTTTGAAGTCACAATTTATCTACAAATTTTGTTTGGTATAGAAGCATTAATGGAAATTAGGAACTACTTAATTGTGGTGTTAAGTTAAAATTAGTGGCAACAATGAGCCAATATGAGCATTAACATGCCATGTCCAAAAGATGACTCAAAGTCATCTTAAATAAGACTATTATGGGAGACATACAAATATACATTTAAACATTAATTCATCCACTACACTTACATCATATTGTGGACAACCAAATTGAAAGAAAATAAGAGGTGAGGTTCGGCCAAGGGGCTGAAAAATTTGAGGAGAAAAAGTTGAAGCATACAATTGAATATTTGAGCATCCACTACTTTATGAAAGTATACATTGTTTTAGGAGGACATAACATGGTGGAGGGATCATTTCACATTAAATATTGCTCATCCATCTTGGCATGATTACAATAGACAAAGGGTGGTGCATGAATCATTCAACACACATAAGATTGTCTTGTAAACAATTGAAAAGAAAGAAGAAAGGAGAAACAAGAAGGTGAGGTTGGCCTAAAGTTGTAGAAAACAAATTAGGAAATTTAAAGTGTAAAGTTAATGGAATGAATCATGCCATAAGTGGAGCATGTGACCAACTTGTAGGCATCAAAGTTGAACCAAATAATGACCAAGAAATCAGCCATCACAATTCATTTCAACTACACAACACAAAGAAAGAAAACCTAAGCCTAGAGAGGAGAGCCATTCGGCCAAGAGGGCTGAAATTTAGCTCTTTGAGTCTTGATCCAAAAATTATTTTCCAAGGTGTTTCAACCCTTTAGAAGGTCCCTAAAACGTGAAGATAGTCTTTGGAGCAACAAGAACCATTTCCATCTCAAGTCACCAACTCTAGCCAAGTAGAGAAGTCAAGTTGTCAAGGTAAGATCTAACTTTCTTTTCATGTATTAAGGGTGATGTAGATGTGTGAATATAAGTTGTATGCATGAAATAAGGTGTGTTGATGTTGGAACATGATGGTAGTTATGGGGTTATATGTGTTGATGTTGAAGTATGGTTGTAACTTGACGAACATGAATCGCATGCATAAAATCATGAAAGTTGGTGTTGGAATGTTAGTTGGCCGTATTTTTTGGTGGAATTAATGGACTGATTTTCTTTAATAAATATGGTTGTTACTATCATAGATCTCATGGTAAAAAGAATGAAAAGAATTGGAAGGTTAAAGGTGAAGTTATGTTAGTATGAAAATGGTTGAATCTATGATTTTATGTGAGAGATGTTGAAGCATGGTGTAGCCGTGTGTGAACTGTTTTTACTTGATATTTTGATTGTTATTATCATGAATTTTATGATGGAAAGGAAGGTGTTTAATGGTTGGAGTTGAAACTAAAGTCATTTGTGAGTTGTTTTAAGGATTATAAAAATGACGATATAGCGTAGTTGCGTATGAATTGATGTTGTACTTGTCGTGTGGATAGCTGGTCATAACTTACTAAAATTATATGAAAAGAAGACATGAAATGATGTATAAAAATCGCATGTGGTTGGCTTAGTATGTTCGTAAACGTTTGCAAGAATTCCGAACATCGTTATGTTGTCGGTTAGAGACTGCTTTTGGACATGTTGTGGTAGTGGACTGTTTTGGACTTGTGTTTTCATTAAGTTGGAAAGAATAATTATAAGTTAAGAGGATACATCATATTGTATGTTGGATGGGCTGTTATAAGTTGTTACATGCAAACGTTAAGGCTACAAACTAATAAAATTAACTTGAGAATGTCGAAGCCGTATGTGAATCGTTATTGCATGTTATGAATGTGGGTTGTTTAGAATATTGTGTGGGCTGTCCGGATTGGTATTGAACACATAATTATTGATGTTGTATTGGTAGTATGTGGTTGGTTTAGATACAAGAGAAAACATCGCCTAAACATCTAGAAAGGAGTTACTAACGTTAGAATACGTTTGAATCTCCCTGTAGCTTAACCATAGTTGTTGGCGTCTTAATATAGGTTAAAGTATTATTGGGTAGCGTACACATATTGTGTGACGAATAAGCACTAAAGACCTGGTCCGATCGGAAGCACTTCAGAAGGAAAAAGCTTTGGCGTGAAAGTTCGTGACACCTGTTCGGCATTGAGGTAGGTTACGGTTTACTTTATGTCTAGACTCCGGTTAGCGAAACGTATGTAAATAGTAGTGATTGACGGGGAAAGCATGATAGGCCTTCGGGCATGGTGTGGAGGTAAATTCCATCTAGGTTGGTATTACCTTGTCGCCATTATTGTGATACTGTTATGTGGGCTTGTCGCCATTGTTGTGATACTGTTATGTGGGCTTGTCGCCATTATTGTGATACTGTTATGTGGGCTTGTCGCCATTGTTGTGATACTGTTATGTGGGCTCGTCGCCATTATTACGATATTGTTATGTGAAAATGTCATTGTATTGTGATTTCATGTATTTGATATAATTCTCTCTCTCTTGTTATCCCAATGGTCATATGGAAGAGGAAGGTTATTACTGAGAATTGAATATTGAATTGCAATTCCTAGTATGAACCTATGGAACCTATGATTGCGGTGATTATTGAGGTTGATTCCATGCGAGGCATGCATCCCATATTCTATGTGCTATGTGATGTAATTATCACCTAGTTGTATCTTTATCACATACTAGCTCCCTCACCTTATGAAAGGGAAGGGTAATATTGATGATTGAGCCGTGGGCAATAATATGACTTGTACTTGTTTATTGCATATTGGTGATATAATTGAGACCGATATCATGCATGACATGCTTTCATATTACTCTTATGTTGTTATAATGGTGAGAGAGTGATTGAGAGACTCCGAGGTTTTTGCGGAGATTGAGAGCGACGGAGAGACTCCGAGGTTTCTCGCCGGAGATTGAGAAATGACAGAGAGACTCAGGTTTCGCCGGAGATTGTGAGTGTTTGTTGCCCGAGGTTTCTTGCCGGAACGATGGAGTGTCCGATGCCCGAGGTCTTTGCCGGATCGTGAGAGTGTGCTCGTGATCCGAGGTTATATTCGGAGCGAGTGGTACATGGACTTCGCGGGTCCCCCATGGGTCATGACTATGAGGCATTGCCATAGCATGTGTGTACGGGAGTGGAGTGTGAGAGGTGACTACTGCATTGCATAACATTTACATAGCACGACATTGCATTGCATAGCACTCCATTTGAATGGTCATTCATATCATTGCATGGCACATTCTCTGATTGATTCTTGATTTGTGAATTAAGTTGTTGTTTGTGAGTATTTATTTTAAAGGGATGGAATCGAGGTTTATAGAATTCTCCCTAGGCTTATAATATGAGATATTGAGATCCCTTGTGACTATCGTTAATGCAAGACTTTCTCATGTGCTAGATGTGTGACTGTGTTTGATTACTTATCTGCTTACTTGTTAGTTGCTTCTTGTTTATATGCGTGAACTAACCATTGTCGGCCTATGATACCTACGAGCCTAGTGTTGTGCTCATACTACTCTTGCTACACTCCTTCTGGAGTGTAGAGTTATTTTCAGGTGATGTTCGGAGTCTCACGACCGTTTCGAGGCATTCGTCAAAGACGTTTGGGTGAGCTATTGCAACCCAGAGTCTCTCCTTAGATTTCTGTTGTTCTCTATCCTTACCGTGTCGTATCCACAAAAATTCAAATTGTAAACTTCTTAGAAGCTCTTGTATGAGTCTAGACCGATTTTGGAAATTTCTTATAATAAAAGTATTTATTCCGCATGTTGTATCAAATTAAGGTAGTTATCTGAAGGGTTCGCCCACCAGGGAGGGTTAGTGTGGGTGCCCGCATGATCCATGATTTGGGTCGTGACAAATTTTGTATGGGTAAATGTCAGTATGCAAACTGTTAGACATGTGTAGGATAAAAGCTTGCTCGTATCGGGAATTAATATATACAACATATAGACTTCTCTCATTTAACCATGATTAATCAATATATATCACTTCTCAGCTAACTGGTATCCTTTCCCTCCTATTCCAGAATTATTTTTTTAACTAGTTAACTTGTCCGCGCTGTGCGGTCATAATAATATTAAGGTTTTTGCCATATATATGATCTTGTTATAAATTTAGTCAGGATCTTGTTATAAATTTAGTCAGGATTGAATAGATTAATTTTATATATATATATATATATATATATATATATAGAGAGAGAGAGAGAGAGAGAGAGAGAGAACTCTTCATATGAGCAATTCCAAACTTAATTTTGTTTAAATCGTAAAAATTATTCCTGTCTGAAAATTGATTATGAACTTTCAATTACCCCCCAGATTAAATATGTAGACTAAAAATAGGTTCAATAATAGAAACTGATAAGTTGGTATTTTCCAACTTATTTCTTCTTTAATCTTAGACTTTTGACTTGTTTGATTGAGAAAATAGTGCATTTAATATCGTTTACTTCCATTTTATAGGTTTTACATGCTTGAGAAGTGATTGGAAAGAAATCAAGTGAAAAACAAGTCAAAAAGAGGTCAAATTGAAGAAAATGAGAAAATTGGCTAAAAGTGCAAAAAGTGGTTGGAAATGCAAATCTGAAAATCTGAAATTTGAAGGCCATTTTCGTCACTTTTTATTGGAGAATCTTTGGGAACTATAAAAGCAACACTTGATAGATTTTATTTTCATCTTTGGCCATTTTTACAAGCTTTGGAGCTAGGGTTTTACACCACACCTTTGGAGGAGAAGATTGGAGCTCTTTAATGATAAATCTTAACCCTTTCTTCAATTCCTTGCTTTGTATTGCATATTTAAGTGTGTTGTATTTTATTCCATTACTTGAAACTTGTTTATGAAAATATACATTGTTAAAGTTTTGAATCAAACTCTTGTTATGCTTATATATTGAATGATGTTTATATCTAATGAAGTGGGTCATTGTTTCTTTATTTAATCTCGTTTTGAATGATTCTTAAGGGAGTAGCTAACCCTAAGACTCGCCCATTTACTTTGATTGAACTCGGAAGAGAAAATCTAGTTGGGAAAGATTAACTAACAAGAATTTGGGGCATAACCCTCATCTAATAACTTGAGCTAGGAATAGGATAGTTACTTGAGGTTAAATTGATTGTACCTAATATCACACTCTAAGGCTTGGAAAAGCTTAGAGTGAAATTCATTGATTTGGTTGGAAGACTTTCAATGAGATTTTAGAAATCATTATCTATTAACATAAACCCGCTCTTAGTTGTAAAATCATAAAATATATTGGATCATTACTTGAGAGTTCCTTGTATCCATGCTTGTGGCCATTGATCATTTTATTTGCTTTCTAGATTAGTTTATAATTTCACATTAGGTATAATTTTCTCAAAAACCAAAATTTTATCAAGTGTTTGGCTTAGCGTAGAAAGTGGTAATTCCTTACTTGTTTAAATCGCCTAGTATACTGTTCCCCGTGGAATCAATCCCGACTCATAGTTGGGTAAATTATATTACATACGACCGTGTACACTTTCTTTTTGAGGAGTGGATTTGGACGTTATCAGAAACCCACCATCAAAATTCAAAAATATATCTTCCTTTACATTATAGAGAAGAAACTAAAATTAATTTGTTTAAACCCTTAAACAAAAACAAAAAAAAATGATATTCATCGGGTCAACTGATCGACGTCACATAGATTTGCCTTAATTAACTTTTGCAACATGGAAATCTTATGCCCGTATAGATGTTGGTAAGTCAAAAAACATACCTTCCCAAACCTATATATTGCTTTTAAAATGTATTTGTCTTGTTTTTTCCCTTTTCGCGAAAGTATTATTAATTGTCACATTTTTAATCTGTATAATTTAATTCTAATCGTCTTATTATAATTAAGTTATATACGGTGACATTTGATAATTCCATAATAAGTAGTAACAAAACGTGTTGATGAGTGCCCGTCTGAATTGCATAATGTATGACTTGCAAACTTGCCCACCACTTATAGCATCTGAAATTTGTTTGAGAAATATTTATATAATCATCATAATCGTTATTTTAGTCCACATCGCATACTTAGTCTAATATGTGTAAGGGAGTGTATGTAAACATAAGCTCTGAAATGAATTCGAAAAGGGTAAATCACGGATTAAAATATAATTTAAGATTCATAAATGTGTAACTATGTTCATTTAGTTACTAAAATTTCCTCCTATTCCTTATACTTATGACAGAAACTTTAGACCTACATTAAAAGAATTAATTCGATTACTAATTAAGTAACCGTTTTAAAATAAAAGGATAAACCAAAAGAGCGAAACTGAAGACATTATGAGTATTTATAGAATTTACTGTGATATAAAGAGGATAATAAAGCCATACAGCCAAAAATATTTAAAAGCATTATTTAGCTTATTTATTTATATAATAATAAGGGATAATGAGAAAAAGATAAATACCAATGTTGATTTATGAAAAGTGTCACCTCACCTTCTCTTTTACGGCATTAGTATATCTAAAAATGAAAACTTTTTAGTAACGTATATATAACTTTTAAAAAATTGCTTGAGCTATAAAACGACATGTAAGAATTCACAAAAGTTGGCATCACCTCCAATATGGTCATGTATATAATATAACTATTCAATTTAGCAAAAATAAAAATGTACATAAAAATAATGGAGTTACTAATTGTTGTATTTTCTTATCGAGATATCCCTCTTCCCTTTTTCACTTTTACCAGAAATAATAGAGCTACAAGGGAAATCTAATTTGAGCATAAAACATTAGCAACTATATTAACATGAGCGAACAAAATGAAAGAACTATAAAAGGTAAGTGGGTGTGATTCTCTGACCATGACCATTTGAAAGTCGAGTATATCATTTTTATTTTAACAATACTAATTGTAAAGTCATCAAATTAACTAAAATATCTAAACCATTTACTATTAAAATTCATTTGTCTTTGTTACCCTCAATTTTGCAAAGGATAAATTGGTCTAGAGAGAAAATTATACGTTTGACTGAGTTATAGCTATCTAGTTGGATTAATAGCTTGACTCCCTAAAATCAAACAGATAAATTCCTTGATCAATCCTTTATTTGGGAATCAAGAAAAATATCAAAAATACTAACGCGTAATGATCCATAGTTAAGCATTTCACAAAATTATTGTGGAATATGAAAGTTATTAGAAATTATTTAAAAAGATGACATTTGGGCTTCTTAAAATAATATTAAAAAAAAAAGGAAAAATCCAATAAAATTAATAAATAGCATTCTTAATCTCTGGGAGATATTACACAAAAAGAAAAAGAAAATTTGTTTAACCCTTACGCAAGTTAGGCTACTAATAGCCGAGAATCACGATATTGTCATATTTTAAATTTATATCACGATTTTTCTGTAAAAACACAGATTAAAATTGCACAATGTTTAAAATTATGAACAAAGTAGATCAGCTCCTCACACAAATAAATAAAAATATTTATGAAAGAAGAAATCTATATAGAATCTAAATGAAGGGCCATCGTTGCTGAAAAATATAAGCACTTCAAGAAAATATTAGTCATACCTTAGAATATCTAAAGCACACATTCATAGCCATTACACCACGACATTGTTGTAATATTTTACTGTATCCGAAATAGGCTTTGTCTTACCTTCTCGAATGAGAAACATCAATTTTTAGTTTGCTCTACCCCAATGGAAGAAGGGATGATACCTCGTGAAAGAATCAAATGGAACTGGAAATTAGGTCTTTGAGGCTAATGTTGAAAGCAATTGTCAAAGACCTGCAACAAATATATACTTTGAGGATATATGGGGTTTAAATGTTCATTACCAAATGACAATTATTGAAGTAGTGGATATATGTAATAAATTAATAATTAAGAGAGAAATGTAGTGTACCTTTAATCGTAAAGCACATAAATGAGAGAAGAATGAGGGTGACTTTTGGGTTCCTCAAATATATAGAATATTAATTTAAAATGAGAGAAAAAGTCAAAAAAAATGATAAAAAAAGATAAATAAATTTCTAGGCCATAGAGATGTGTCACGTCACCTTGTCTTTGCCTAGCTTTATATTTTATATAGATGCTTGTGTCTGTTTAATTTCCATCTGTATCAGAGACGGATCCAGGATTCATACTTTTTTTTTTTTTTTTTGGTTGAACAAACTCATTGTATTTCATCCCGACACAGTTACATATATCTTATAGCCTATAAACAACAAAAAACCAAGTAAAACTCTCCTGCCTAACATACCACGACCACCTCTTCAGTTTCACTTTCTATGACCCCTATTTAGACCCTATACATTTCCTACGTATACAATTGTTCTATCCATTTCCTATCGTTACAGGTTATTCTTCTCTTTAGCATCTCTAAGGCTCTAATCCTGCTGTCTTCTTGTATTTGCTGCACCAACAGTTGAGGCCTGATAATTTTTTGATTCCATACAGCATCATTCCTTGCAGTCCATATATGATATACCGTTGCAGACAATATTGCCCATATAAGCCCTCTACTCATCTTCCCTTTCGTTCTTCGCACCTTAATTGCACTCTTAATCGCATTTTGGAGCCTTGATCCAAGTTAGCACCGTTTCAAGACACATTTTCAAAAAAGAGATGGTTTATAGTTTCCGGGGAACTTCCACAAAGTCCACACGCCCATTTTCTCTAGTCTCACCCGAGTGAGTAGTCTCGTAAATAAAACTATGCTTTGGACTTGTTGTATGCCACTCCCCATGTTCCAAGAATAGCCACTTCTAATCGTGTACTTCCCTCCGGTACACTCATTACCCCTATATCCAGTTCTGAATTTTTCTTTTATGTTGCATATCTTTTTCCAATACCAGCAGCTCTCTTGTGATGGTTTATATTGCCACCAGTCTTCTCCTTTCAGGTACACGTGGTTCACCCATTTCACCCAAAGGTTATCTTCTTTATTTGCAATGGTCCACACATATTTCCCAATACGACCCACACTACACAATTTGTAACCCCAGTCCTCCATTCTTCTTTGGCCGACACACTAAGTCCCATACAAGGGGTGGTTTGTTTGTACACACACCTTTTGTCCATAGAAAGTTCCTCTCTAATAGCTTTGAGGACTTGTTTCGACAATAAAAACACGATTTACAACTGTATTTTAAAAGTTATGGATTAAATTTAGGGTTAATTTGACATTCCTTCTTTTTTACAACTGCCTAAAGTGGGAATTTGACATTTTCTTTTTCTTCTTAACACGTCTTTTTCTTATCAAGTGAAAAGCCAATCTCTATGCGGATTCTCTAATGGATATCTAATGTGCTTTTTAATCGATCACTTTAATAGGGACGACGAAATACATGAGTAATGTTTATCTATAGACTAGATGTTGAAGCACGGGCCCAATAGGCCTAATATGAGCTAACGACAAACATAATATTAGTATGACAATATTTTCGTTCGAAGAAGCACGTACAGGAAATTGTTTGGTTTCATTTCATTTCAAAGTTATTGTTTCGTTGAAATCTTTATAGTCTACTGGTCCTAACCAAAATTTTAGTAGTATAATTTAATAAAGTAACATAACTTATTATTTTTTAATTATGAGAACATTCATTTCTTAAGTTGTAAAGCACTAAGAATCTAACATTCTATCTGTTTTTTACTATCGCTTAATGCTATAAATTTATTAGGTTTGCAAAGATATATATTTGCTTCTTAGATTGAATTGTATTTTATACAACAACCGCGAGTCATTATACATTATTCTCCTGAAGATCAATCGTTTCTTATTTACCATTCACAAATAAAAATTAGAAAGTTCAGCACATAATTTAAATGCGTAATTTATCTCGACAGATAGCAGAAAAGTTGTTAGCATGATACAATATTTGCTTATGTTCTTCTTTCATAATTACAATGATATATTGTTAATAAGTACTTTTATCATTTATATCAATTTAGTGAAAATATTATCGTGTAGTCTCACATCATAAATGTAATTTCTTTAAAATTTAATTTAACTTCTACTAAAGTTTATGTTGTATAGTTACGCATCAAATTAATTTTTTGACCCATATATTTTTCTTTTATTTCAAAATTTGTTCTTATTAATGTTAATTGGTTATATAATTTCTCAAATTGCAATTATTTTATTCATTATTTTGTCAGCTTTTTAAATAAAAATTTGCTTGAATCTTTTACTTATATTACTAATAAGTTGTATGTTCAAAACACGATTAATATAACACTGTGGTTTGTGCTCCGTATCCAAAAATTTATTATATTAATGTTTGCTACGAATAAAAAGTTTGCAAAAATTTATTAATACTTTTTAAAAGAGAAGACTTGTTTAAAGGGAAACTATTTTCCCCTCTTTGAGACAAAACAATAGCAATATTTAAGCATCAGTTGATAACTTGAATTTTAATTCGATTAATTTAAAGGTGCAAAATATTCTATTGTTAATATATGTATTAATATATGTAAATTGGACCTAAACAATACTTATTATTTTTTTATCAAATTTTGATTTGGATAATTCTAAAATTAAATCAAATTTACATTAGTTCAAATTATTAAATTAATTTTACATGTTTAAAACAAACCAAAGTAGAAATTTGATTTTCTATTTAAACGAAGAACTATTATTTTTTAATTTTTGGTGAATATCCTTGGTTTAGATCATTTTACTTGTCGTGTTGTATTTTGCACGTTTTTTAAGGAAATGTCAATTAGAATTAGAATTTGACTAATTTACCTTATTTATTATTTGATCTCCATTTAATATTATTTTTCTTTTATGACATTAATCTCTTTTCACATTTATTAAAGTAAGAATAAAAATGAAAAAGTAATTAAATTCTATCTTATTTTAAAATATAAATATTTTAAGTATATTTATTTTAGTAAACATAACAAATAAATGACATGGCGGAATAGTAAATACAAAAGTTAAATATTTAGATTAGATCTCAGGCTAATATAAGAAAAGAAAGGAAATTGTATGGTTTAGCTACTTAACCTTTTGAAGAAAAGTAATAATATGGGGTCCAAATTTTTTTGTGTACAATGATTTTATTTGCTCCCACTAATGGGTTGATACGCATGTAGCAATGAATCCACTATTATTGACTTAATGGGGATACTTTGAGAATTACATGAATGTTGTTTGTTTTTTTAATATGGGGTCCACTCTTTTTTTGTTTACATGAGTTTAGAGGTGGTGGGGTCCACTTTTTTTTTTTTTTTTTTTAAATGAGTGGTGACTGACGACGATCCTATATTTTAACTATATAGAAACTCATGTTTCTATATAGTTACTAGATGGCGTATGCCCGTGCTGCGCACGGGCCCAACACTTTAGATTATAATGTATCTATGTGTATGTAGTTGTGTTTAGATAGTGATAATATATATATTTTATATTGCTAATAAACATACATAAGTTTGCACTGTTTATATATATATATATATATATATATATATATATATATATATATATATATATATATATATATATATATATATATATATATATACTATGTTCAAAACACGATTAATATAACATTGTAGTTTGTGCTCCGTATCCAAAACTTTATTATATTAGTGTTTGCTATTATTTTGAGTAGGAAACGTCAATTAGAATTATAATTTGACTAATTTACCTTATTCATTATTTGATCTCCATTTGATATTATTTTTTCTTTTACGACATTAATCTTTTTTTACATTTATTAGAGTAAGAATAAAAATGAAAAATTAATTAAATTCTATCTTATTTTAAAATATAAATATTTTAAGTATATTTATTTTAGTAAACATAACAAATAAATGACATGGCGGAATAGCAAATACAACAGTTCAATATCTAGATTAGATCTCAGGCTAATATAAAAAAAAAAAAAAAAATTGTATGGTTTGGCTACTTAACCTTTTGAAGAAAAGCAATAATATGGGATCCATATTTTTTGCTGTACAATAATTTCTTTTGCTCCCACTAATGGGTTGATACGCATGTGGCAATGAATCCATCATTATTGACTTAATGGGATACTTTGGAAATTACATGAATATTGTTTGATTTTAGGAAACGTCAATTAGAATTATAATTTGACTAATTTACCTTATTCATTATTTGATCTCCATTTGAAATTATTTTTTCTTTTACGACATTAATCTCTTTTCACATTTATTAGAGTAAGAATAAAAATGAAAAAGTAATTGAATTCTATCTTATTTTAAAATATAAATATTTTAAGTATATTTATTTTAGTAAACATAACAAATAAATGACATGGCGGAATAGAGCAAATATAAATGGGTTCAATATCTAGATTAGATCTCGTTTGCTAATATAAAAAAAAGAAAAAAAAATTGTATGGTTCAGCTACTTAACCTTTTGAAGAAAAGCAATAATATGGGATCCATATTTTTTACTGTACAATAATTTCATTTGCTCCCACTAATGGGTTGATACACATGTAGCAATGAATCCATCATTATTAACTTAATGGGATACTTTGAAAATTACATGAATATTGTTTAATTTTTTAATATGGGGTGCACGTTTTTTTTTTTTTTGACATTGCTTGTTTTTTTAATATAGGGTACACTTTTTTTTTAACATGAGCTTGGAGATGGTAGGCTCCACCTTTTTTTTTATATATTGATTGGTGTTTTGAGCATGGTGCCGCAGCTTTTTTTTTTTTTTAAGGTGATGATGACTGACGACGATAAAGCTATATAGAACCCCGCGTTTCTATATAGTAGTAAAAAAAATGTGCTTCATGTTTTTGGACTGTAGAATTGTACAACTTGTTTTTGGTGGAGAGGTTAGGTCTATGCCCCGCTCCTGGATGTAATTTTTTGTCAATATATATCTACTACTAATGTATAACGGCAATTATGGCATTTCCGAACATTCTGCTTATTAGTGTTGCACATCTTGGAAAGTAAATTTTGACTATTGCTTGAATTTTGTGCCATTCACTTATTCAAAGTGTGTCCACTGCACCCTTTTTACAGCTACATTTTGCCCTTAATTCTTTAATTTATCTCAATATTTGTCCACACACTTTTTTAAGTAAATGAGCAAGTTTAAGTGCTTTTTCCAAGTCAGCGAAATCTGGACCCACTGTACTACTATTACAGCATTCTTTCCCTTAATTACCTTGTGCTTCCATTAATCCGTTCCTTTCTCTTTAAGGGTGTGTTTGGTACGAGGGAAAATGTTTTTCAATTTTCCCTTATTTGACTGCACTTAAGATCTTGGAAAATATTTTCCTCCAAATGAGTGAAAATGTTTTTCATAGAAATTTGATGGAAAACATTTTCCGAATTAACAAAAACACACCAATGCATTCCCCAACCACCCCGCACGCCCCACCCCCACAACCCCCAACTCCACCCCCACATTTCATGAACCCAACCCCACCCCCATCCCTCCCCACTACACCCCACCACCTCTCTTCCGACCACTCCACCCACCACCCCAAACCACACCCCACCCCAAAACCCCCAACCCCAACACCCCACCCCAAGCCACCCACACCCCACCCCAAGCCACCCAACCATCCCAAATCCCACAACACTACCCCTACCTTCCACCCTCACCCCCCTTTGAATTTTCTTTTTATATATTTTAATTTACTTTTATAAATTTTTTTAGGGATAAGGTATCATCACTCCACTGAACTATACTCGAAGTTGTTACGACACATCTTACCTTTTCCTCGGTCCTATTACCCCCCCCCCCCAAAACTTTTTTAAAACGAAATAATTACCCCCTAAACGCTGATGTCCACTCTCATATGGGAGAGTGACATACACTCTCCTTGCCACACATATATTTATTTGTTTTCTTTTTTTAAAAAAAAAATTCGCTTATGTGTAAATTTTTTTTAAAAAATGAAAAACTGAATTTTCTTCGAAAAAATTAAAATGAAAAATGGATATTTAAAGATCAGGAAATTTGATTTTTTTTAAAACCCCTTTTTTTTAAAAAAAAAAAAAAAAAAAAGAAAACATGGATTTTTTAAAAATATGGAAAAGTGGATTTTTTTAAAATATGGAAAACTTGATTATTTTTTTAAAATGTCTTAAAAAATCTTGATTTTCATGATATCATTTTCTTAGGACACTTTTATTTTTCAAATAAAAACAGGATTATTAAAAAAAAAAAACTGAAAAATTGTTTTTCTTGTCAAAATGTGAAAAAATTGAATTTTTTAAAATTTGGAAAAATTAATTATTTTTTAAAAATGTGGAAAACCCATTTTTTAAACTAAATTTGGAAAATGAATTTCTAAAATATGAATTTTCATATCTTTTTAAAATAATTCAGTTTTCCATATTTTAAGAAAATACAGATTTTTAAGAAAAAAAAAAAGTTTTCCACATTTTTATGCTTCTCACTCTCCTTGCCACGTCAGCACTCTCTCTTGCCACATCAGCATTTATGGGGTAATTATTCAGTTTTTAAAAAGTTTGGGGGGGTAATAGACCTAGAAAAAGGTAAGGTGTGTCATAGCAACTTCGGGTATCGTTCTGAGGGGTAATGATGCCTTATCCCAATTTTTGTATAAGAAATGGATCCAATTTTTTTTTTTAAAGAAAACGAGTTTTTTAAATTCCCTAACCACCCTGCGCGCCCCACCCCCACAACCCCCAACTCCACCCCAAAGATTAACAAACCTAACCCCACCCCCATCCCTCTCCACTCCACCCCCCCCTCCCTTCCCACCAACCCAAACCCCACCCCCCCCTACCCCCAACCCCACCACCTCACCCCAAGCCACCCAAACCCCACAACACTACCCCTACCTTGCACCCCCACCCCCACTCGAATTTTCTTTTTATATATTTTAATTTACTTTTATAAAAAAAAAAATTATAAGAAATGGAAAAGAATTTATTACACCCACCCCCGCACCCCAAATTTTTTTTAAGAAAAAAAGTTTTAAATTTATTTATTTTTTGGTTTTTCACACCCCCCCCCCCCCTCAACCCCTCCAAAAAAGTTTAATTTTTTTCCAAAAAAAAAAAAAGTTTTTAAAAGTTTTTTTTTTTTTTTTTTTTTTTTCCATTTTGTGGATTTTTACACCACGTCTCCCCTCCCCCAACCCCCACCACCTGTTATGGTTCGCTTTTACACGGGTAGGCATAAAAGTTACTGCGAGGTTGTTGGTGCTCTAATTGAATTTTAGTATTTTAGAGTCGCCACCTAATTTATTATGAAAAATTAGGAAAACCAAGTTTAAAGATTTTTTCAAAAAAAATTAAAAATCTTTTGGACCAAAGTTCGAGGTTAGAGTTCTGTTGATCCCCTAGGAAAGGTTTTACTCACCCTAGTATTAAAGATCCGTAGAATACGGTTGACCTACGAGCTTCAATGTGTCATTAATGTACTTATTTATTTAAAAGTGTTTAATTTTTCGCAAAAATGTCATTTCATTTCATATTATGGTTTCAAGAAAAATTTTGGCAAAAATTCCCCTTTATTTGAAAAAAGAAGTTTTGGTTTTAAAATCCACATAAGTGTTCAACTCACTTTATTGCCGGACTATAACACACCCAAGATTTCTCCCGAGTAGAGTCGCTACTATTCTAGTTCTAATAAAATGAATTTAGTTCTTATGAGTTTTTATATCTGTTTTGCATTATATATATATAGATAAATATGAGTTTATGAAAAACAAAATCAGTTTGGTTCATTTTATTTATTGAAGTCATAGGTCAACAATATCCTAAGTCCAAATCCATTTATTCTCGTACTTAGTCTAAATATTTTTAGTCCAATAAACCTCTGGGGCCGAAAACATTTGAATAAAAAGGGTCCTTTTTCCACAAAAAAAAAAATTCAAGCCTTGAACCCAATTTTTCAAATCGTTTTCCAGGTTATGCTTAGTGTCAAAAATCTCAAAGCCCATTTTGTCCATTAAAGGTAAAATCGCATCTCTTCCACTTTCCAAACCAATTCATTTTATACCCCCTTTTGTGATAACAAGATTCACCAATAATTCAAGCTAATGGGCTGGAGGCCCAAAACTATTTTATCTTCTATTAAAAAGAATTTTCCCCAGCTTTACCAAAGTCCAAAAACTCGCCAATTTCACCATTTTGAGAAAGGCATAATTTGTTCCATCCAAAACATGTGTTTGATTATTAAACTTTGACAAAATCAGATTTAAAAGCCGATTTCTTTTTCAGTTGTGCGAGAAAAAATCCAAATTAAACGAGTTTGAAAAAATTGAGCGACTTCCTAAAATACTACGCATTTTGATTTCCTAAGTCTACACATGCATAGGGGTTTCACTATTTCACATGTTTGATATACAACGTATGCATATACAAATAAAGTAAAGAGAGGGAGGAATATATCTCTTTCAAACTGATGGGCCTACCCAAGCCCATCAGTGCCATTTTCACCCATTGGCTGGGCCTTCAAATATTAGCTTCCTTTTATTTTTCTCAACGGACTCAATGAAGAGAGGATATTGGGCCTTTGGCCCAACGAGTTTTTGCAATAGGAATGCCCCAAATAATGGGATTTCGTGCAAGCAAAGAGAAGGGAAGCATGAATTAGAAAGCATCTAAACAAACTGAACCTAAATAAAAAGAAGACATGTAGCACACTAAGGGCTCGTTTGGTATCATGGATAAGCAAAAATAGTCCTAGGATAAAAATTGGTGCCGCCTTATCCCACGTTTGGTTAGAAAAAAAAACTCGGGATAACTCATCCCGAGATTAGTTATCCCGGGATTATAGTGTTTTTTTATCCCACCTTGAGGGTGGAATAACTAATCCCGGAATAACTTATTTCGGGATAAGTTGTTTCCAACCAAACGAGCCCTAAGTCACATAAATAAAAATATTCACCACACTAAAAAAAACTCGACTGGAAACACACAAACTCTTATGGACTGAGGCAACAGAAGAAACAGGCCCAAGAATGCAAAAGCTGTGGGCTTAATATACTAAAGCCCATGTAAATTGTAATAACACATAAACAGGCCCAAATATACAAATAGAATGAAGCAGATTATAGGATCATTTGCCTACACAAATAAAATATACATATTTTCCAACCAATATACCATGGATATACACACCTATGGAGATGCTAAAGTAGCACAAAAAGGAAAACTTTCACCTTCTTATTCCTGATGCCACACAAGATCCAAGGGGTTTCTATGAACCCCAGGCATGGTAGACATCAGGGAAAGCTTATACATAATCTCCAAGTGCTAATTTGCCTCTCCATTTATGTGCTAAACTCAATGGTATATAAGAGAAGGAATGTTTATATGCAAAGTTATATAAGAAAAAGACTAGTTATGATCACACAGTTAATTTGGCTGATAAGGCCCAAAGATCTGGCCCATATTCAAATGACCCAACTGAACCAAGTTTTAAGAGAAGTGAAGGGAAATGGAAGCGCAAATTCCAGTCGTAAAGGAGAACAAGCAGAGGTGAATAAATAAAACCCAGTACATTTAGATCAGCCACAAAAAAAGAAAGACCAAGCCCAACAGAATATTGATTGAACAAAGGCAAAAACTCTTAATTCATATAGGTAATACTCCGCATACCAAATATACAGATCTCAATATACTAGGGGCATACCAAGTTGTATATACCTGGTATATATATTGGGTATATCTTCTAATTCACAGTCACAAGTATAAGGGGCATATAACAAACAACAGTAAGACCTCAATGGTGGCTTTTTAATGATAAAACAACATACATCCAATATCCCATATAGGAAAAAGAGAGTCTGTACTTTTTCTGTTTTTACTTAGAACTAACTGTTTTAAGCAGGTAAGATTTCTTCAATATAGCACAGTTTTACTTTCATAAAGTCATCAGGGCATATCTTACCCTTTACCATAAATCAAGACAATGATCTTTAAGACAGGAATAACTCATACTTAGTTTAACCAAGACAACAGTCCACAAGAGAATATGACCAAATAATTGCTTAAGAATATTCACCCTAACAGATTCCAGACAGACAGACTTAGTGACCAAATAATACTTCATGAGACTCATAGGCACTTTAAAACACCTAGACTTGTATCAAAAAAGAAAAAAATGAAACCAACTTCTTATGAACTCATATGATTAGGCAGTTTGTGAGGACCAATTTAGAACCTTCAAAAAATCAAGTTTTTTCTATTTTTTTTAAATCATGCTTAGGTATAACCATCCAAGAGGATAAAGTGGTGAAAAAATGCACTTTTCTAATAATGTTTCAAAAGACTCCATTTTTGACAAGCACATGGAAATTGGACAACACATAGGACTGAAGCAGACAAGTCATAACACCTTTTTTACCAGACTTGAAGAAAAGGGAAAGACCAACGCACAGAAATACCAACAAGTTGGAGAGGGTATTGTGCAAAACAACTAAACTGACCACATCCATAGACAGACTTCCCAAATTAATCTTGCCTAGAGTATGCTTGGTACAGCACCATCAATTTAATTACACCTCACAAAAAGGCACATCTAACTGGCAAAATGAGCTAGGCTACTTTGTAGAAGACAACACAAAACAGTTTGAACCCATTCATAAGCAAATTAAATCAAAACAGGTTAAAGTAACCTTCCTACAACTAATATACTTAGCAAAGTTAAGATCAAGTTACCTTATGTGAACCTGTTTAATTAAGAAATACATTTGCATCCCAGATTTTAGCAACTTATCCAAAACACACTTATTTCTTCTTCTTTCTCTTTAAAAGACACGACTTAAGTGAAATCTAGGCATATTAATCAGAGCCAAAGCACAACCCCATATGGCATAAACTCTCACTTTTCAAAATGAAACAAACAGCTAAGCATGGAAACTATAGATGTTGCACAGCAATGATTAACTAACTAGTCAAACAAAGCCATACCTAATCAACAACCCATCATAGTTACTTAGCACATCCCAAATCATCCCAAATCTCACAGACACAATTCACAAAACCAGATTATGCAGGCCAAACACAAAACCACACCAATGTTATTATATTGAATTAAACCAGGAAAAATTGAGCCAGAGAAACTAGCCATGTTACAAGTTAGTTAAATAGGACCCATCACTCAACTTTGGTCTATAACAAGCCATGGTGTCAAAACAACTAAACAGCCAATTCAGACTCTATTATGATCATTAAACCATTACTAGGTTCTTTCCTTATGGACTCAGTCAAAGTAAATAACATTCAGTGGAGGTACTAGTATTAGAAATAAGCACACTTGCAAACAGAGAGATAAATTACTAGGTCCAACCTATATATACATCTAATCTTCCCTTAAGCTGGCAGGTTAAAATTTAAAGAAACTTATTTGAATATAATCAAACTTAGCCTTTTTACACTTAAACACTTATGAGAGAACACTTAACTAGACATCCAACTTAATCTAGATGTGCCAGATTCTCCTTAAATTCAGCTATTAAGCAAAACCCCCTTTTATGGTTCATCCCATTATTCATCCTACCAGTTGACAAATTTTAGCTTAAAAGATACTCTAAGTTAGATAGGACATAATACATTTCATCAAACCAATTGCCCTTTTAATAAATAAAACCTTAATTAACCAATGATGAACCCTATCCTCTAATTCATCCTATATAGATTATTAACCACATACCCTATTACTATTATCCATTTAATAAGCAAAACAGAGTTCATTAATGAATCAAGAAGTACCAAACAGAGTTCGAAAAGAGGGAAACATTATCACTAGGTTCCTAATGTCACATAAATTAACATATTAAGCCTATATGAATTTTAACTAATCACATTTAACTGAAAGCTAAGCAGCTATTAAAATACATGACTGAACCAGCAGATAAGAAAATAAATGGACAAAACTTAACTTAACATGTATAAGCCTAACTTAAATAACTATACTAACAGCTTCAATACCCATAAATAAGCAAACTAAATGAAAAAGGGATTTACCTTTTGCAAGTGCAGCCTTCTATCGAGATTTAAACTTGGAGATTTTGCTCCTCCAAACCCCAAACTCAGCCACAGAACCCAGCAAAAACAAAGAGAACAAATTCCCTTCTTTTTTTTTCTTAAAATTCTTTACTTGACTCAGAAAATTCTAAAGACTTCAAATAATTTTTGAAAAAATCTTTAAGTATTTTTAGTTTTATGAGTATATATTTTTTATATGCTCAAACTTGTTCGAAATGAGGAGAATGGGGTTCTTTATATAGAAGCCCCAATTCTCAAAACCCTAGTCCGCAATCGATGTGGGAGTATAGCATTTTTGAGATTTTGCTTCTCTCAAACCACATCTAACGGTTAGGAATCAAACTAATAAACAAATTAAGGGTCAGATTTGACCCAAACGAGGTCAATCCGTAGGATTCTTCGTGAACCAATAGAAATTGCGGATTCAAAATTGCAATAAACAAAAACCATTAAGAAAAATCAGTCAAAGACTACCATTGAATCAACAAAAAAGCAAAGTAAAAAAGTGAAATATACCGTGTTTGGACAATATCTGATAGCAAAGATGTTAAACATTAAATGCATTACTCAATACGGCCATACCAGACCTGCTAAAGCATGGTACATCTGAAATCTTGCCACAAATGGCAAGGGTGACGAAGCCTTCCACCGCCCCACGGGCAATCTTTGGGTTCCAAAAGAGGGAAAGAGTAAGGCTAGATCGGGTTAACCAAATGAATGAGGGGACCTTTACCCCTTATTTAGCCCGCTTGTTAGGGGGGCTCCGTTGGCCGGACTTTCCCATTTGTTTTTTTAAAAAGTAACCTTTTTTACGCACACACACACATATGTATATATTATATACACGAATATATATTAACGCGTTTGTGTGTGTGTATATATGTATATATAGCATTTTAATTAAAACTAAATAATCAATTAATTTAAAAACATGACTGATTTTCATAAAATATTGGATTTACAAGCATGGCCTTAATTGAATTAAAACATGAATTTTGTTATTTCAATTATGGCCCTATTTGACTTACTAATTGATTATTTCAATTGTATCCATAATTAAATATATAATAAGAAATTTACAAATGTAACCATAATTAATTATTTAAATCAATTATAATTAATTTGACAATTGTCCATGTAAATTGATTATGCAGAAATTGAAATTTTGGGGGTAAAAATGATTATTCATTTGAATTAATCAATTTCCTTGAATTAAAATAGGGTAAATATTTGCTGATTAATTTATGATAATTTGAACAACTAAAGAAATAGTTATTTTACACTCTTTCCAGGTTGAAATTAGTAAAATTCATCATTAATTGCTATAAATTAATTTCCAAATGGTTTATTATAGAAATTATTTTACCAAACAATAAAGGTAAAATATTATCTGCATAGTTTATAAAATCTGATTTTCTAAAAAAAACAACAACATATATTACCCCATTTAATATTCAAGTACTTTTAGCAATTAAAATAAATTATGGGAGGTCAAAAATTAGGTGTGAACAATCGCCTTTTCAAAGGTACTAAACCATCCCCCGAGCAACGAAATTTGACTAACCCTGATTTTTAACTGACCCAAGTCATATTGTCTCTCATTTTTATGCAATTACCAAAATATATGGCCTAACCATGGCTTCTGGGTTTCCTACATATCTTGAGAATTATCCATGTAGTTTGATTGATTATGACTTCTAAATGCAAATTAACGCAAATTTTTTCACCTATCTCGGTCCAAGGTGATTGGTAGGAGCATGAATGACTTTTGCATTGAGTCGCCTTACATATCCTTGTTCTTGGGAATCAAGTCACTTTTAGTTCGACTCAATCGAGGAAAAGGGTATCCCTTATGCGGGGAGTGCCCTCGTGTGTTCTTCCGATCGGTCATGGAATAATAAAAACAAACAAAGCACATAAGCAAATAAGAAATTTTTGGATGAGGAGTGATCTTCGGTCCTGCCGGAGAGCTTGATTTATAAGCACCCTATCTCGATCTTTTTCAAGTTTGCTATGCAATCTATTTGGATTTGATTTGATCAACTCTTGACCGGCGGCTACATCATCTTTAACGCTGATTTTTGGATGACGAATACTGCGGTCATCTGACCGGATTTACATCGTCTTGTTTCTTGAGTGAACACTGCGGTCTCCTGACTAGTTTTACATCACTTTGTCGTCTTGCTATATCTTGTAATTCATGTATGGCCCTTTTGGCAATTGAAATGAATGGCCTTCTTGGCATGTTTGTATGAATGGCCCTCTTGGCATGTTTGTATGAATGACCCTCTTGGCATGTTTGTATGAATGACCCTCTTGGCATGCAGGAAAATAGATATGCAATGGCCCTCTTGGAAAATAAGAAGAAGTGATGGCCCTCTCAGCAGCAGGAAAATAGATATGCAATGGCCCTCTCGGCAAATAAGAAGAAGTGATGGCCCTCTTGGTAGCAGAAAAATAGATATTCAATGGACCTCTCAACAAATAAGAAGAAGTGATGGAAATGATAGATATGGCCCCTTTGGATAAATCGTCTTTCATTCGTTCTTTGTGCCGGCTGTGACTCTCTTAGTCAGATACGCCGTATTGTTTTACTATGACCCTTTTGGCCAAGCATTTTCCATTGTGGCAATTTCCAGTCATTTTGTAGCCTTTGTGGGCTTAGTATTTTGCCCTTGTGGCACTTTTCATCCTTTCATATCCCTTATGGCTAGATATTCTTCCTTTTGTCATTCAAAATCTTTCATAGCCCTCGTTACTGAATATTTAACCCTCATGGTATTCCGATCTTTTCTTAGCCTTTGTGGCTAAATGTTTTGTCCTTGGTGATGTTCAAATCCCTATGGCCTTCGTGGCTAGATATGTATTCTGAAAGTCGGATGCCAACAATGATTTTGATATTCTTTCGCTAATCACTTCCTATACATAGAGCAAAGTTAGAAAAAGGATAGTCTTCCGATGTCCTAGGGACCTGCATCATAAAAGGATTAGTTTTTCCTATTTCAAGTTGATTCGTATTGCAGGCACCGTCGTATCTTCGGCTTTCAGGACCCGGAACCCCTTCGGCTCCAGTATTCGAAAGATAAACCTATTTTCAATATGCAGAAAAATCATTTTTGTAATGCTACCATAAGGATATCTAATTTGTGGAAAAATAAAAGTATTATTAATTTTCATGACATGTGCTTTAAATGAGGGAGATCCTTTCTTCCGTGACTGGGGTTTTTGCTTCCTTACGCGGAATTTTTTGAGACCTTATCTCAAAAATTCTGCCCCAGTTTAAATCTCGATCTATAAATTCTCATGCCGAATCTTTCGGGAAATTTTGAGGAGACCTCAAAATTTCTGCCCCAGTTTACAGTGTTGAGTGAATGAGGGATTCTGAGATCTTCTAAAAATTCTTGGCCCAGTTTGGAATTCTGGGTTAGCTGAATTTTTGTAGTGGATTGACGGCACAAATTTTTGAGATCCTCTAAAATTCTGCCCCAGTCGGGCGTGCAGCAGTCCTTGCTCCCTTGTGAAGTCTTATCTTTGAGTTTTCCTAGGGGCTTTTTGGGTTTTTCTTTTAGTGCGACCGAGCTCAAAGAGCGCCTACGTATCCGATCTCAGCAGGAATTCAGGTCGAACGTAGTTCAGAATAAAAATAAGGAAATTTTTGGTTTTTACTAATAAAGCGACCGGGTCCCAGATGGACTGCCTACGTATCCCACTGTGGGGAAGTCAGGTCATTGCGTAGTTCATATTACAAAAGGTGTTTTGTTTTGCCTATCTATTACAAAACGATTGCAAAAGGAAATAACTAATACAAGCAAATAGAAGAACAATTACAAGCCAAGAGTACTATTACAAACTGAGAAACACCTTCTTTATGCATAGTAGAGCTTGCTTGTATCCGAGTTGATTGTCTTTGGCCACTCTTGTTCGTCCATTTCTGCCAATACTACCGATTCTCCGGAGAATACTTTCCGGACCACTTAAGGACCTTTCCAGTTGGGAGTAAACTTCCCTTTGTATTCATCTTGATGTGGCAAAATTCTTTTGAGCACCATCTGCCCAATCTAAAAAAGTCTGGTCCTGATTCGCTTGTTGAAAGCTCTTGCCATCCTTTGTTGGTACAATTGACCGTGACATACGGCAACCATATTTTTCTCGTCAATTAGAGCCAATTGCTCATATCGAGCTTGGACCCAATCAGCATTGTCTAATTCTGCTTCCTGAATGATTCTCAGGGAAGGTATCTTAACTTCAGCAGGTATAACTGCTTCAGTTCCATAGACCAGCAAGTATGGGGTTGAACCTATTGAAGTTATGGTCGTAGTACGGTATCCCAATAAAGCATAAGGCAACTACTCATGCCAACCTTTATGATTATCAGTCATTTTTCTCAATATCCTCTTAATATTTTTGTTGGCTGCTTCTATGGCTCCGTTCATTTGTGGCCGGTAGGCTATCGAGTTTCGGTGGGTGATCTTGAATTGCTCACAGATATCCTTCATCAAATGGCTATTCAGATTAGCTCCATTGTCTGTTATGATGGACTCGGGTACACCGAATTGGCATATGATGTGGTTTCGCACGAAGTCCGCTACTACTTCTTATTTATTAATTTGTGAGACGTTGCTTCCACCCATTTGATGAAGTATTCAATAGCAACTAAAATGAACCGATGGCCATTTGAGGCTGCGGGTTCAATGGTTCCAATAACATCCATGCCCCAAGCAACGAAAGGCCATGGTGAGCTCATAGCATTAAGCTCACTTGGAGGGACCTTGATTAGATCACCGTGAATTTGTCATTGATGGCACTTTTGCATATATTTTTAGCAATCACTTTCCATGGTCATCTAATAGTATCCTGCTCGTAGAATCTTCTTTGCTAGTACGAATCCATTCATATGGGCCCCACACGTTCCAGCATGTATTTCTTCTAGAAATTTGGTGGCTTTGCCGGCATCTACACATCTAAGTAGACCGAGATCCAGTGTCCATTTGTATAACACTTCTTTGTTTATGAAGAAACCATTTGCTATTCTTCGGATGGTCTTCTTTTGTCCATTTGTAATGTTTTCGGGATATTCTCAACTTTCCAGATACATTTTAATGTCGTTGTACCATGGCTTGCCATCTGGCTCAGCTTCCAAATGGCAACAATGGGCATGTTCTTCTTTCAGATTTATCCTTAGCGGGTCGATGTGACTGCTTTCAAGATGTTGGATCATTGATGCAATTGTGGCCAGTGCATCAACAAATTCATTTTGGGCCCTTGGAGTATGTCGAAATTCGATCTTCTAAATTTCTTGCACAATCTTTGTTCCAAGTTCACATACGGTGAGATCTTTTCATTCTTAGTGGCCCATTCGCCTGTACTACGAATGAATCAAAGTTGAATCTCCGATGACCAATAATTCATTGATGTCCATATCCAGTGCCATTCTGAGACCTAGGATGTAGGCCTCGCATTCAACCATGTTGTTGGTACAGCGAAATTTGAGCTTGGCGGCCATGGGGTAGTGTTGCCCACTTTTTGATGTCAAGACCTCTCCGATTCCGGAACCTTTATAATTTACCGCTCCGTTAAAGAACAGCTCACCGCATGAGATTCTCGTTGCTCCTTCTTCGCCCCGCTAATACCCTTCGGTTCGGAAACGGGTATGTTGGCCTGTGCTTTTTATCCACTAGGCTTGCAGCTAGTAAGTCGGCTAAGGCATGTCCTTTGACGGCTTTCTGGGCTATGTACACGATGTCAAACTCACTTAACAGCATATGCCATTTGGTCAACTTCCCGATGGGCATGGGCTGGCGGAATAGGTACCTTAGAGGATCCATCTTGGATATGAGGTGAGTGGTGTATAAAGACAAATAGTGCCTTAATTTTTTAGCCACCCAAGTTAAAGCACAACATGTTTTCTCCACCAGCGTGTATCTTGCCTCTTGTCACGACCCGACTAGGGGTCATGACGGGTACCCGGGACTAACCACCGAGCACCGCTTATACCTTTACCCATCGTACACATGCGCATTCATTCATTAATCTTATACTCAAGTTATTGGAAAATTGTCTTTCACTTTGAAACATATTTACCTTATATACATAAACTCTCCGGCTATCAAAATAATATATAAATACATACGATAAGAAATCGTGAGACCATACCACCCACACATACGTATCTACGAGCCTCTACTAGAGTACTAGACATATGGACGGGGCAGGACCCCGTCGTGCCCAAAATACATGTATGTACATAAAAGAATAAGTCAATGGCACCTCCGAACAATGGAGTGCTCTCAAGCTCTTACTGGATAGCTCCTACGAGTCCCGGATCACCTTCTCCGTTCACCGTGGCATGAACACAAAGGCGTCAAAGGAAGAGGACGTCGTGACGAACATCAGACCGAGTATGTATGATAAACAATAATAATACGTCAATGAAATAAGGAAGCATCAAACAAGGAGCAACACGTAGTCGATCACAATTATGAAATAAATAATGAATGTCGTTTATTTATAATCACCATCATATCATGTATGCTATATATAAGTCGCCCGACCATACAGGTACGGTGCGTACAATCATTAGCCCGCGTCCGTGCCTCCCGCGTTCGGGGTTACCATCTCGTGCCGCCCACTCAGTGGCCCGCCCATGCCATTCGTACATGGTGTATACGCCGCCCGCCTTAGCGGTGTTCGGCCATATAGGTGTGTGTAATATCATCATCATGTACTCATAATGCATGCATAGAAACCCAAAGACAACTATACTTTATCGGGTGACATAAGTCGTGAACCCCCGATTCCATTATGGAGTATTCATAAGCACTCGCCCCCTCACTCAAGGAATTAGCATATATGCGAGTGTATACAATAAGCATCATCATTGTCATAATCATAATTATCATAATCATCATTATCATTCTCATAACGTATCGCTTATCTTTATCTTGGGGAGTGGCTCTTCATGAACATAGACTCATAATTTTTTTGGAATGTAAGAAGGTCAGTTGAAAGTAAGGGAAAATCATGCCATGGGAGTCATGCCTTAGAAAGAAGGGACTAGCCATGCATACCTTTTTGCTTAGCTATTCTATCACTTGATCGTTCTCCTTCAACGCTCACGTTTCTACCTTCAAGGTAATTCGCATCAACATTAGCTAATCGATTATATGAACGTGCTTACTAATGCTAGAGAAAATTAGGCAGTGTTTCCTTTGTTTATACCACTTTCCTCATACCACATATCAACTCCCAAACATCCATAACAACATTCACAATATTATAAGCAACAATCATCATTCATCTACATTATCCACATTTCACAATTTCACTTCAATTCCTCCATAATCATGGTCATAGTTCACTATTGCATTTTGTCACATATAATACTTATCCCATGTTCTAAATTTCACTTATAGCATACTTACAATCACAACATATCAATTTTCATGACTCATTCCAAACTACTACTCAAAATCTCATTATTCCTATCATTGTGACCCATTTTCTATCTCCTTCCATAATCTAAGTCTTTCAACCTCTCATTACCTTTAAAACAACATGAAAATATCATAAAACTTACCTTAGATAGTGTAGGAATAAGCTCAGTGGAAATACTTCTTGCACCAAAGCCCTAGTTCACTCCCATTGAATTCCTCGCTTGGATGAACTTCAATGAGTTTCATACACTTAATTTTGTTGGTTTGATGTTGATCACAAATCTCTCAGAGGTTCTGGTGATGAAGAATGGAGAGCTCTAGAATGTTCTTGAAGTGTGGAGAGAAAAGAATGAAATAAATGGAATGAGATTGGTCCCTTATATAAATTTTAAAGAAAAGTTCCGACCGCATTCTTCACCAACATATCAAGCCGTATAATTTATACTCGGATGTATGTATGGCCGAGATCTGTCCGGAAGGACCCATTCGGTCACAACATACGCCCCAACATACCGCCGCATGTTGGGCCGTATAATGCCCAAATTTTCCCAAGTTCGGTTTCGCGACTCGTTTGACCTCCAATCTTACGGAACTCTTCGACACTTGTTTAACACTTACAATAATCTAAGGGACATTATAACTCTTCTCCAAACCATCATTAAGCCATCATTAATTCGATACTCGTAAATCTTGCTCGACACACAGCATATACCTTGCTTTCCTTAACAACTTCCATCTCCTACCTTGAATGTCTTTGAAATCTCATTTAGAATCATCAAATGTTATTTCTTATTTACCAAGACATCGTATACTTCGTGCCCTTCGTTAGTCTATTCATTGTACGTTAACAGGAAAGTTTTTCGAGGTGTAACACTCACAGGCGGTGAACTTCTTGCTCAGATAATAAATGGCACGCTTCTTTTTCCCTTCTTCATCGTGTTGTCCTAACACGCAACTAAAGGCCTTTTTAGCAATTGACAAGTACTGCAAAGAATGGACTCCCAGGCCTTGGTGGTACCAAGACTGGTGGGTTGGACAAGTATCTCTTGATGGTGCCAAATGCTTCTTGGCACTTCTTTGTCCACTTTGTAAGAGCGTCCTTTTACAAAAGCTTGAGGATGGGCTCCACAATGATAGTGGATTGAGCTATGAACCGCCCAATATAATTCAAATGTACTCGCCCAGAAACTCATGACTTCTTTTCTTAGTTTGGGGAGGAGGCAATTCTTGGATTGCTTTCGATCTTTGCTCAATCTAGCTCTATGCCCCTTTGGCTGACTATGAACCCTAGAAATTTTTTGGTCAGTACTCCGAACGCACATTTGGCCGGGTTCAATTTCAAGTTAAACTTGCGGAGCCTGTCGAAGAATTTTCTTAAAAATGTGTGGTATGCTCCGAACTCTCCCTTGACTTGATAATGACATCGTCCACATAGACTTCAATCTCCCTATGGATCATGTCGTGGAAAATGGTGGTCATTGCTCTCATGTATGTTGCGCCGACATTCTTGAGGCCGAAGGGCATTACCCTGTAATGGTACACTCCCCATGGGGTGATAAAGGCTGTTTTCTCGACATCTTCTCTACCCATTAAAATCTGGTGATAGCTGGTAAAACAATCCACAAATGATTGAAGCTCGTGCTTAGCACAATTATCTATGAGTATGTGGATGTTCGACATCGGAAAATTATCCTTTGGGCTAGCCTTGTTAAGATCTCGGTAATATACGCAGATTCTTATCTTGCCGTCTTTCTTGGGTACCGAAACTATATTGGGTAGCCATATAGAGTATGATGTCACTTCCACCACTCCTGACTCAATCTGTTTCTCCACCTCGTCTCTGATTCGGATACTAAGATTTGATTTGAATTGTCGGTTTTTTTGCTTTACCGGAGCAAAACCCTCATTGATGGGTAGCCTGTGGGATACTATGCTGGTGCTTAGCCCTGGCATATCGGTGTATGACCATGCGAAGATATCCACGTACTCCCTCAGCAAGCTTATCAATTCCTCTTTTAAAGAAGTATATAGATATGCACTTATCCTTGTCTCTTTGGTATTCTCTTTATCACCTAGATTTATGGCTTCTGTTTCATCCAGGTTTGGCTTATGCTCATTCTCTAATTGTTCTACTTCTTTCGTAAGACCCTCGAGTAGCATTGTGGTCTTATCATATTCCTCATACTCTTCTTCTTCTATGTTGCTCGACTCATTCATTTCGCAACATGTCATGACACTTAAGGTTGCTTTAATGTTTTTATTACTGAAAGAAATTCAAGGCAAAATATGTTAGTATAAAACATGCATGCAGTAAATGAATAAAACAGTTTTGATAAAACAAGGCTTTCATTAATTAAAAATATTTAGAAGTACAAACTGTGGTCATGGCTTAGATCAAGCCATTTTCATTTTGAAAACATTACGAGGTATGTAAATGACAAAGAGGGCGAGTAATCGGGCCTCGACCGATTCTCCCTATTTTCAAAATCTAAATTCATCTTTCTTTACTGAAGAGCCAGTAGCGGGGTGAAGGTCAAGTTGGACAGCTGCTTGCCCGGTCCTCTCTGATGGTGGGTGCTTCAAAGACATTCTTCCATAACCACTGTCACGACCCAAACCGATGAGTCGTGGCGAGTGTCTGACCTCTAGCGACCAAACACCCCTATACTAATATCTGTATCTTACTGGACATCTAGTGCCCATACATGACTTAAATTGATCTCATAAATAGGCGACATCATGAACACTGAACAGTCTGTATATACATAAACATGCTGAAAGAACAAGTGTGCCGCCTAGGTCGCTACATATACCGTGCACAAAAGAATAATGTGTTTACAAGGCTACCTCATATGACTAATACATACAACTGTCTACTGACCTCTACTGGAATAAAAGTTGTAAAAAAGACGGGACAGGGCCCCGTCATACCCATATGCATAGACATCTCAAAAGGGCTAGCATACCAAAAATAGACTGCAACTCCGGGTCAATGGAGCGCACTGACCACTGCTAGATAGAAGTCCTACTAAGTTGGACCACCTGTCGGTCTACCTAAACCTGCGGGCATGAACGCAGCCCCCCGAGCAACGGGGAGTCAGTACGGATAATGTACTGAGTATGAAAGGCGTAAGAACAATCATGTATAAAATCTGAACTCATAAGCTGAAATAACCAAATCGTATGTACTTGTATGAACTAGTATCCGTATATATCCGATAAATCCGTATAATAATGCCTCTCGCGGGCGCATAATATTCATGCTCTCAATGGTAATCATGCTCATATACATAAATGTAGGTCATAGTTGTCGAGGAACGTTTAGCCCGATCCATATCCCCATATAATAGTAATGCCATAACGTATCGCCCCGATCCATATATCATATAATAGTAGTGCTTGAGGAATGTACTCGCCCAATCCATATATCATATAATAGTAATAATTCCTAGAAACGTACGGCTTGATCCACATATCATCATTAAGGTGCACCAGCTGATTAGGTGGTAATGCGTATATAACGCTTACCCATTTTCCATACCCCCATATACATATAATACTTTATAT
>NW_026713700.1:0-45566 GCF_029784015.1 Lycium ferocissimum | reverse complement strand
GAAATTTCCCCCAATTTCCTCTCCTCGCACCTTTACATAATTATAATATAAACTCGCGCTTAAACATGTGGGACTAAGATAAATCATACTTAATCATAACTTCCTTTCACTACGAATATGCTTTCTTCTTAAGTCCTTGGCTCTCTTATACCGGTGACTAATTGAGACTTAAACTAACCTCCATTCTTCTTCCGCTCCTTATCTTCATCCTTGCACCATTCTGTTAGCCATTTCGTTATGGCGATTGTTTATATGGTTCTATGTCATGCACTCTCACAATTGATATAACCAGCGGCTTGGAATTTCATGACTTACAGGGTGTCCTAATCTCAGACGTTAATTACATCTTGCTATCCGCCAGAGCACGTATCGTCCTTTCCTTGAAGATTATTGAACTTCCTATAAATATTCCTCTTTTTAAATCTTTCATCTCTTCTAGTGCTACAAGTTCTTTTAAGTAATCCCGATTGTCCCTTATACTTATCCCTGGTCCACGTGCGTCTTTTTTGTTCTTCCGTTACCCCTTGAGGTACTTTACGCATATCTAAATGTACCTAAAATTCCTTCGGTGCGAGTGATTCGAGTCATAGTCTGAATACAACGCATCGTGTTGACGAGACTTATTCTCTTTAATTCGCTAAACCTTCATCATCCTTTCATGCCTCCTTTTCACATTTGTCTCCTAATATCCTTGCATTTAGTCCATTCTCACTTTTCTTTATGCAGTTCTTGACATATCGGTTCATATCGAAATTTGACTCCTTCACTCCAATATATTTCCCTCTTTTGAGCTTGATAATATTGTAGCTCATCTTAGAACTAAATTTGTTCTTCCCCCCTTTTAAAGAATGTTCTCATATACCAGTAACCTTTGAGTATTAACCGTCTTTGATAGTCATACTGCCGACCTTAGTGATCCTTTAACTCCTTTGTTCCTTGTAATGCCGGAGTTCTTTCATCGCATAGTTTAACTTGTTTTCCTTTTTGCTAGTTGAGTTCTTGTTTCAAATCAAACTGCTTATACATATCGGATACAATTCGGATGCCTTCTTTGTTGTCTTTTCACTTCTACCCTTAATGACTGGTAATCCTTCTAGGCTAATGAATAAATGGGGACATCGGAATTCATTAGGCCCCTTATAGAGTGTCCGACTATACCACGCTCCTTTAGCCCTAGTCTTTCTCCACGACTATCTTCTTAATACCATGAAATTATCCTTGCTGCGGGTTCTAATTAGATTTATGTCTATACTATACTATTAAAAGTTGATATTCCACACCATTCATTCCCATGACTTATCCTTTCATTAGCTTAGCTCATTTTGTCCCGTAATTCTTCTTAACTACTTGTTTGCATCACAGCTAGGCATCATAGTTGTTATATCCGGCATTTTAGCATATTTGGAAAATGTGAAATAATTTCGATTTGTAAAGAATAATATCATATGTTGATTGGGATTAAGCTATGTGTGTGTTGTTCATGAAAAATTGTGGTGTGGAAATACGGAGGAAAGGCCAAGGGCAAAATTGGAATTTTGAAATGAGTTAAGGGAATTTTAAAAATAAGATCAGTGATGAATTGGGCTAGGAAAAATAAGAGAAAATTTTGAGCCCAAATGAATGGGGTGGCCGGCCAAGCCTTGGCCCAAGCCCGTGCATGTGGTGGTCACATGACCACTTAATATAAGGGATGATCATGCATGAATATCCATAGAAGTTTTCAAGAAATTAAAAGAAAAGAGAGAAAAAAAAAACAAGAAAGGAGCATTCGGCTCCAAGGAAGAAGAGAAAAAAAAATTCCTAGCCTTCAATCTTGATCCAAAAATCTTGTTCTTCGTGAATTCTTAACAAGTTCAAGATACTCTTCAACGTGGTACAATTAGTTTGGCGAAAGAACTACGTTTGCGGCAAGTCGAAATTTGAAGGAAAGGTATGAATTTTATGTTTTAAGTTATGGAATAAGTTTATATGTTATAATGATTAGAATTAGATGAGAATTATGAAAGTGTGGTGTGTGTGTGCATGGCGTGTGTGTGTGTGAAGGGTGTGTTTGGCCGTGTGCCAAGTAGTAGAGAGAAGTGAATTAAATTTTATTTAGTTGTTAGTTGTGTTGTTGCGATGTTTGTGATGAAAAGAAAGGTTTAATGAGTCAAGTTGGTGTTGAAGTTGGTTGTATGTTGTTATGAGAAATTTATGTGATTTTTATGTAGTCTTTATATATATGATGAAGGTAAGATCTTAGATGTGAATTATGATTATGAATTATGAAATTGGAAGATGGAAAAATGTTATGAATATGCATGTTGAAGATTAGAGGAGTTTGGATGAGTTATGGTTTGATGGGAAACCTTCCATATTTTGAGGGATAATAAGAAATGTGTCCGAAATGTATTTGAATGGCCTTGAATTAGTAGATAAATATGAAAACGTTGACATTGGATGAAAGGTGTGAAGTTAGAACGGAAGTTAATGCATTATGTGGAAGAAAAGACTATTTGTGTTAATATGTGTTTTGTGGCGATTATTGGTGTTGTTGATGTTGTTGATGTTGTTGTTGGGTTGGTTGTTGTCATTTAAGCGAGTTTAATTCTCGGGGATGTTGGATTCATAGGGGAGATGCGCCCAAATTCTTGTAGACAAATAAGGGCTAAGAATAAGCTCCCCAAAAGCATATGATTTACATTTGGTAACTTTGACCATTTGCGAGATTCTAGACGAAACGGGATTTGAGTTTAAGCAAGCATACGACGTCCGTAAGGTATGTAAAGCCTATCTTTTTCTTCTTTTGGCATGTCCTCTAGCCCTACTAGGTTAAGATCGGAACCTCGGGGATAATTATGCTCTTAGAAATCCGAGTTTGATTTGGTATACTATTCATTCAGCGCAATTGAACTATAAACCTTATATTTGGTTAAAAGAGTGCCTAACCTTCGTAACTTCCACAAATGAATCCGAATCGCTCCGAAACTTCCTCAGATAACTTTATGGAGCCTAATGTTTGTAATTTATGTCCGTCGCCAGCCTCGACCGACCGGGGGCCCCGCAAGTCCCGAGACTTCCTTAATTGATTCGTTTGACTCATTTTTAAGTATGATATGAAAAGAAAACGTTTGCCTATGACTCTAAGGTCCATTTGAAATGCCTGTCAGATGATATTTGAACGTCCTTCACTACGAGTGATACTAAATTTTCCGAGAATGACCTACGATGTATTTTTTTCGAAAAAAATTGATAACTTAAAAAGTCCGCACTTTTGTATGGTCGATTGGCTCGATACCCATTTTTGAGCTTCGACGCTAATGTATATGTATATGAAATTATGTGTCGAGTTCTGGAATTTACTTTTAATAATATGCATACGGTTCGCACTACTGCGTCGTGCCTATGGTTATGATTTCGTTAATAGGTACCCGGGCCGTTTGTAATCGTACGCTTTATGACACATTCGGCAGTATGATGTGTTACGGTTTCCGAGACCCTCGCCATAGGGCCGATTCTAGTTTGTAATTGTTATGATGTGATATGGCATACGATATATTCGATGATTTGATGTGTGTGATGTTATGATGTGTTTGGAGTTTGTACGGAGATTTAAAATCTTCTGGAGTATGATGTGTTGTGGCACCAACGTCAGGGGGTGACCACGTTCCTGATCCTTATGCATGACTTTTATTTGCATTACGTACATTTGTATTCCGCACGGGTTTGATGCGTTACTTACGTATTTGTACGTATCTTGACTCCGGCCATGATTTGGATTACCTGTACCTCTGCTTCATTTTCCGCACTTCTTTCGTACGGCCCGCTCTTCCGGGGCTACGTTTCGTACCGCGGTCGACGCTCGGTTGGGTGATCCTCGGTTTAGGCTTCCCGCTCGCATTTTTGGGAGTGCTCCCCTCGATACGAGCGCCCATATTTGGTATACATGTTTTGCTATGTATATTAAATACATTTGTGACTGTTCGGAGTACGGCGGGGCCTTGTCCCGTCATACGTATTCGTATGTTCGTTTTTGTTTGTAGAGGCTCGTAGTCATATTTGTGGGTCATGGGTCGGTTTGTTCGCATATGATTCGATTTGCGTCCTTAAGCGCCCCGTTGTTCTTATGGCCGACACGGCACACATGTTTGTATGTATGTGTATGTACGGCGATGTGCATTCCGCCGCCTTTGATTTTGGTATGATGATTAACGGAACGTACCGCTAGGATAGCATTCGTTAAGTATTTGTGTGTGATGTACGCATTGGTTACCGTCACGAGTAATTTTACGGTAAATTGGATATGCCACTAAATACGACGATTTGATTCGTAAGTACGTTCGGGTGCCTAAGTAGGGCACCGATCCACGTACGGAAGGGCCGGGTCGTGACAAAAGTGGTGTCAGCAGCGGTTTGTCTCCGAATGTCTGCCGGAGCCGTGTCTCGTAGAGTCTTGTTTATCGGTGTGTTGTGCACCACATCTATAAACAAGAGGCTACGGGACATCTAGGATGTTACCCTTTTCCTTGGATCTTAGATCGTGCGATAGAGAAGCCGTGCTATTAGGATGACTCTTTTCTACGGCGGATTGTTACATATTTTCGGTGATGCCTCCGAAGAAGGCAACGGCCGCCCGAGAAGGGCAAGGCGGTGGCCGAGAGGGCTAGTCGGGCGGCAAGAGTTACACGGGCTCGTGCTCGACTACCGGTGTGTACTTGCCAGGCCGCAGGGTTCGACGGCCCCACCGGGGGATGCTTGGAAGCAGTCCCTCGGCGCCCCCGGCTCGCTGGCCGGGGCGGAGGATAGGGACGTTGAGGGAGGCGGTACGATTGCGGCGATTTTGGTATCGGGACGAGCTCGTGACGCGGGCCAAGAGGTGATGATGATAGACGTGACGGTGCGAGGGTCCGCGCCCCTCGACATGTAGCTCCCTGCAGTTTTCGAGGTCCTAAGCTTCTGGGTGAGGCCCCCCTGATTTCTTCGGGGAGACGCCGGGGAGGGTTTGGGCCGGGAAGACCGGTCCCAAAAGCTGGTTCCCAAAAATTTTCCCGGGATATTCCCCTTTAAATTTGGGGCCCCCAGCCCCGGGCCCCGCCCGGGGGGGAAAGGCCCCGCCCGGGAAACGGGGCCCCGGCCCCTTTTTCCCCCATTTGCCCCAAATTCCCGGGGAAAGGGAGTTGAAGATTTTTCAAAAAACGGGGTGGGAGTGTTCGTGAAAAAATTTTGGGGTTTGATTCCCCTTTGGAAATATGCACCCCCAGTAGCAAAATGGAGGAATGCCCCCGTAGGGGGATTGGGATCGCTATTTGGTTGATTTTGATGGCAAGGCTTTTGCAACGGAATGGACATCCCCCTTACGGGCCCCATGCACGGGATGGGAAAAGGCGGGGGAAGAGCACCCGAGGGATTATGACGGGGAGGTGGCCCCGAAGAGGGCCATGTCGGCCGGGATATTTGGAGACTCCCGAGGCAGCAGCCTTCAACATCGATCAAGGGATATCTCCCTCCGCTTTACGGACACACGGTCATTAGCAGCGATTTGATGGCGCGGAGACCGACCCACGTACAAGAGTTCGAGCCTCGGTGTCCTGGTGCGAGCAGAGGTCCCGGTCGGGCCGCGCTGTGCCTGTTCGTATTGTGGGAGATCGCACCCGGGTGGAAAACGAGGGCTACGAGGCGCTGTTTTCTTGCGGCGCTAAGCCACTTGGTGCGAGATTGTCCGTGTGCGGGCGGGCGGTTACCGTGGTGCGGCCCGACGGATCGATTGTCGGTTCGTCATCTTTCCTTCTTCGTACGCCTGGGCGGGTGTAGCATGCCGGGAAGACCGGCGGGCGCCGGGCAGAGGGCGAAGCGGTGGGTTCGATCTAGCGGTCCTTCAAACCGCATATACGCTTTGACTAGTCGCCAGAACCCGAGGAACCGAGACGTGGACCCAGGTATATTATTAATCTTTTACGGATGAATATGTGCATTGATAGACTTATATTCCATTATATTACGTGATCTTCTTCTTCTGCGTGTTGGTAAAAGTGAGGTAAGAAAATCCGAGTCAGTAGAATCATTTGAGATAGTCATATATACAGGCAGAAGTCGAACATGGGGAATTTGGATGGCTAAGACGGTGAACCATATAGACGGGGAAACAACCTTTAGATCGGAGGGGACCCGCTATGAAAACTTTCCGAAAAAATTTGCAAGACCCCAGATTTGTCCTAGAATTACGTGACGAAGGTTGGCGGGGGAGTGGACGTGACTATCCACACATTAAGACACTAAAATGCCTTAAAGTTTCCCGAGGTTAAGCGTGCGGGCCAAAACCCGGGGATGGGTGACCCCCGGGAAGTGTGCTAAGGTGATAAATAGAAAGACGGACATCCGTAGTGTTATAAATGAATTAGGGTAAGATGTAAGGTAAGTCGAGATGATATGTTGGGGTAGGACTAGCTACACGAAAGTATGGTTGGGGTAGGCTAAACGAAGCGTCGGCAGGGAAGTTTTATAAGTCTTGAAGCATTGAGTGGAAGTGGTCTCGAGCTATAATCAAACTTACATTTGTTATACTCTGCGCCTTTGATTTGATGAGGCCCGTCTATTATACCTACGTATACCGAATCGATTACGTTTTTACGTCCGATACGTCTCGTACGTCCGACTCGATTACAAATTTGTCGAATACTTCTCGTACGTCCGACTCTCGATCACAAATCTGTTCGGCATATTCCCATACGTCCGACTCTCGACTACGCATCTATCCGATATAGTTCGATACATCGGACTCACGAGCCATAAGGCGGGTTTGTCCGATATGCTCTTTGCACGTCCGGCTCGATTACGAACTGTTTGATATAACGTATCTTTATCTTTTGTACTTCGATTCGAGGATATGACTCACCGTCGACACCCGTTTGATCTTGGTTCCGAGTAAGACTTTCTTCGCCATATATCTTATTTGAGATTGTACGAGTCATTTAGACTAATAAGGATTCCGAACAACCCGACATATGGTAACGTCGGACGAGGATAAAGGAGTTAGAAAACGCATATGCCCTTACAAGTGTTCGGATCAAATACGAGTATGTAGTTAGTAAGAGGACCTCCCGGAAACGTTTGAGAGACCGATATAATTTGATTTAACATTCGAGGATGAATGTTCTAAAAAGGAGGATGTTATATCCGGCATTTAGCATATTTGGAAAATGTGAAATAATTTCGATTTGTAAAGAATAATGTCATATGTTGATTGGGATTAAGCTTTCATGTGTGTGTTGTTCATGAAAAATTGTGGTGTGGAAATATGATAAGGCCATGGGTAAAATTAGAATTTTGAAATGAGTTCCCGGAATTTTAAAAATAAGATCGCGTGATGGAACAAAAGGAAAAATAAGAGAAAAATTTGAGCCCAAATGAACCGGGTGGCCGGCCAAGCCTTGGCCCAAGCCCATGCGTGGTGGTCACATGACCACTTAATATAAGGGATGATCATGCATGAATATCCATAGAAGTTTCAAGAAATTAAAAGAAAAGAAGAGAAAAAAAACAAGAAAGGAGCATTCGGCTCCAAGGAAGAAGAGAGAAAAAAAAAAATTCCTAGCCTTCAATCTTGATCCAAAAATCTTGTTCTTCGTGAATTCTTAACAAGTTCAAGACGCTCTTCAACGTGGTACAATTAGTTTGGCGAAAGAACTACGTTTGCGGCAAGTTGAAATTTGAAGGAAAGGTATGAATTTTATGTTTTAAGTTATGGAATAAGTTTATATGTTATAATGATTAGAATTGGATGAGAATTATAAAAGTGTGGTGTGTGTGTGCGTGCGTGTGTGTGTGTGTGTGAAGGGTGTGTTTGGCCGTGTGCCAAGTAGAGAGAGAAAGTGAATTAAATTTTATTTAGTTGTTAGTTGTGTTGTTGCGATGTTTGTGATGAAAAGAAAGGTTTAATGAGTCAAGTTGGTGTTGAGGTTGGTTGTATGTTGTTATGATAAATTTATGTGATTTTTATGTAGTCTTTATATAATGATGAAGGTAAGATCTTAGATGTGAATTATGATTATGAATTATGAGAGGGGAAGATGGAAAAATGTTATGAATATGCATGTTGAAGATTAGAGGTTTTGGATGAGTTATGGTTTGATGTAAACTTTCCATATTTTGAGGGATAATAAGAAATGTGTCCGAAATGTATTTGAATGGCCTTGAATTAGTAGATAAATATGAAAACGTTGACGTTGGATGAAAGGTGTGAAGTTAGAGCGTGTTAATGCATTATGTGGAAGAAAAGACTATTTGTGTTAATATGTGTTTTGTAGCGATTATTGGTGTTGTTGATGTTGTTGTTGGGTTGGTTGTCATTTAAGCGAGTTTAATTCTCGGGGATGTTGGATTCATAGGGGAGATGCTGCCCAAATTCTTGTAGACAAATAAGGGCTAAGAATAAGCTCCCAAAAATCATATGATTTACATTTGGTAACTTTGACCATTTTACGTATCTTTCTAAGACGAAACGGGATTTGAGTTTAAGCAAGCATAAGACGTCCGTAGTAAGGTATGTAAAACATCTTTTCTTCTTTTTTTGGCATGTCTCTAGCCCTACTAGGTTAAGATCGGAACCTCGGGGATAATTCTCGCTCTTAGAAATACGAGTTTGATTTGGTATACTATTCATTCAAATGTAATTGAACCGTAAACCTTATATTTGGTTAAAAGAGTGCCTAACCTTCGTAACTTCCACAAATGAATCCGAATCCGAAACTTCCTCGCATAATTTTATGGAGCCTAATGTTTGTAATTTATGTCCGTCCGCCTCGACCTCGACCCGAGGTGGGCCCGCAAGTCCCCGAGACTTCCTTAATTGATTCGTTTGACTCATTTTGGTATGATATGAAAAGGAAACGTTTGCCTATGACTCTAAGGTCCGTTTGAAATGCCCCGTAATGTGTTTGAACGTCCTTCACTACGAGTGATACTAAATTTTTTGAGAATGACCTACGATGTATTTTTTTTCAAAAAATTGATAACTTAAAAGTCCGCGACTTTTGTATTAATTTCGATTGGCTCGATACCATTTTTGAGCTTCGACGCTAATGTATATGTATATGAAATTATGTGTCTGGATGGGAATTTACTTTTAATATGCATACGGTTTCGCACTACTCGCTCGTGCCTATATGGTTATGATTTCGTTATGCCGCACCGGCCGGTTTGTGATCGTGCGCTTTATGACACATTCGGCGGATGATATGTTAAGGTTTCCGAGACCTCGCCATAGAGGCCGGTTCCGTTTATGGTATTATGATGTGATATGACATCCGATATATTCGATGATTTGATGTGTGTGATGTTATGACGTGTTCGTAGTTTGTACGGAGATTTGAAATCTTCTCGGAGTATGATGTGTTGTGGCACCGGCGTCGGGGGGTGACCACGTTCCGAGCCTTATGCATGACTTTTATTTGCACATTCGTACATTTGTATTCCGCATGTGTTTGATCTCGTTACTTCGTATTTGCTTCTCGTATCTTCGACTCCCGACCATGATTTGGATTCCGTGTACCTCTCCCGCTTTACATACTCGCATTTTTTTCGTACCGACCCCCTTTCTTCGGGGGCCGCGTTTTATGCCCGCAGGCGGACGCCGGTTGGGGTGATCCTCCGATTTAGGCTTCCCACTGCTATTTTGGAGTGCTCCCCGATCCTAAGCCCATATTTGGTATACCTGTTTTGCTATGTATATTATGTACATTTTGTGACTGTTCGGGTACGGCGGGAATGTGGCCCGTCCCGTCATATGTTCGTATGTTTTGTTTTATTTGTAGAGGCCCTCGTAGTCATATTTGTGTGTCATGGGTCGGTTTGTTCGCATATGATTCGATTTGCGTCTTAAGCGGCCCCGTTGTTGCTACGGTCGATACTAAACATGTTTGTATGTATGTGTATGTCCGTTTATGTGCATTCCGCCCGCCTTTGATTTTGGTATGATGATTCCGCACGGGCGACCGCTTTCAGATAGCATTCGTTCGCATTTGTGTGATGTCTCCATCGATTCTTGACGTACGAGTAATTTCTATTAAATCTGGACATGCCCTAATACGACGATTTGATTCGTAAGTCTGTTTGGGTGCCTGGTAGGCACCGCTCACGCCCACTAGAGTCGGGTCGTGGCAATAGTCCTTCTTGTTAATAAGGTTCTTATTCTTAGCATGAAATCCTTACAAAGTACACCCTTTCCTTTCTTCTTTCGTCAAGTCTTCATCTTCCTTTATGATACTACAACTTGTACACATATATATAGATATATATATCACGAATTTTCTCGATTTTCTTCATAATCACATCTTTCACACAACCACAGTCTTATAATTTCAATTTGTTTTCCTTTGGGAAAGCCTACTGACTCATTAACCTTCTCCTTGTTGTCGGCGGCCACATAATTCCCTTTAACCATTTCCTTAACACCTCTTCCTTCCTTTAGTCCTTATAGTTTCTTTTACTTGTAAAATGCCTATTTCCATTAGCCATCCTTTACGCTTAGGTTAGGAAACCTTGGAGTGTTCACGAATACGAATCCCTTTTGACGCCGAAAATCACTTCTTGGGGTACTTTCTTCCCGAAATAAGCGTTCCAATCATGGGTTCACATTCATTCTCCCGTTAAATCTCAGGAGTTTAAAATTTCCTCATCACTATCATAAGACCTGTTTATTTCTTCTCAAGGATGCACCTGTATTCATTATTTACAACCTTCTTGGTTCTAGTTATGAAAACGTATAGGTTAGTTCCACGGTCCTTACGTTCATCCCTTGTCACGTACAACATTACTCTATCTCCCGTTGATTTATTTAAATTTGATCCTATCACCTACTTTTCCTGCTTTAATCCTAACCCTTTCCTCACTTATATTACCTGATCCTCAATGGTTATACGTTTTCCTTGTTCAAGTTTCTCTCCCCTTTATAATATCATAACCTTCTTTTTCCCAATGCTCGTGCTTACATATTTGGTCGCGTTACCGCTATCCGACTTTAATTCCCGAGAAAACCCAATCCTGATTCTTTCTGTAGCGCTTGCTACCTCAATTTTAACATACAACACAATCAATATTTTTTAAATGTTGTAACATCAATCATAATGGTATACATAATACTCGATGTAACCACTCGTGACTTATCTTTTTATCGCTTTTCAACACCTTTTTCTTGCGAGATATCCCATTGCCATTTGATTTTGTCCTGAATCTATGGCTTTAATACATCTCCCCTCTCTTTTTGCCCGACTAGCTGTGAGAATTCTAATTGTAAAGCTCATATGCTCCTAATTTCCCTCGTCATTTCGGTTTCTATTGTTTTTTCGTATGTCTAAGTACAGTAAGTCTTACTAGCGTATCTTTCTATGTCCTAACTGTGAATCCAGCGATATAACTTTACTTAAAAATCTTTACTCGTACTTGTACCCTGTCTCTTTGTCGATAATAATCAACCTCATATCCTTTACTTTCCTGTAGCAACCGAATCGATCCTTGCGATATTTTATCTTTACTTGTACACCTACTCTCTTCTTTCTTTCCACATAACCCGATATCGCACCTAATTTTTCTATCGTCCATAACCTTTACAATAGCCGTCCGAAAAAAAATTGAGGTAAAAAGCCTTCTTATAAGGATTAGCTAGAAATACACTTCATATTACTAAGGTTGATACAATATCTACTTCCTTCGTCAGCCAAGCAACATCACATTCAGAAGTTATATAAACAATCCAAAAAACAATCATAATTGCAAACCAACTTACCTAACCATTTCTCATTTTTGAGTTCAAGGTCATCATTAATACCTGAAGTAACTCGACCATAATAATTCTCTTAAATCTCGAATGCACTCATTCCAACTCCTTTAATTACTAATCATTTTCCCCCCTCCAGGGTTCTTTCCTTAAATTAAATTACAATCATTCTAATACTTCTCTTTGAAAGCGTCTCATAATGGTTCATTCAATCATGACTTACGAAACATCTGATTGTCACATTTCCCTTTCATTCTTTCTCTATAGCATAGACATTCAAACAATTCAATTTATAAAAATTTCGGCAGAGTTTCCTCTATACTTCTTACTGCCTCATTCCTGCACATAGCCCGGAAAACACATCCAATGCCTCATAGGGCGATCACAAATACTCGTAACATCTAACTCGAGTTCTTATATCAAAGTCTATCTATATCAATAAGGCAGGAAACATACCTTTCGGAGTAACAACTTCAATTCTCATCAATTACATCATAGCGGCATAATCAACTGCTCGTCCACAACTAAAATATTTAGGATTAGAATCAGGGACATCACATCCCATAATTTAGCTCTACGGTATGATCTAAGATGAGAAAGAAAGGTCAATCATTCCTAAATGCCCTGCAGCCTCTTGTTTATAAGTGTGGCGCGCTTCACACCCATAAACAAGACTCTACTGGACACGGCTCGTAGACACTCCCTAGGACGAACTGCTCTGATACCACTTTTGTCATGACCCAACCAGAGGGCCATGATGGGCACCCGGAGCTAACACACCGAGCACCTCTAAACATATATCTCATAAACATTTCTGGGTGGAACATAAAGATAGCTCATGGATATCATAATCTGTAAGGACATATATCACAATATAATGGCACATCTCTATATAATCTTCAACAATTATGCCCATCGTCACCAACCGACAAGGCTACTAAAATGTTATACAATGATATGAACCGGTAGGGTTATGAAATGTCTAACTGTGCACACATGTCTACGAGCCTCTACATAGAATACAAGTGACCATGAATACCAATACCAATAGACAGTAGCTCCGAAGTAAGTGGAGTGCTCCTGAGAATCCGCTGATAAAGCACCTACGGATCTGGTCCATCTCCCTGTCTACCTGCGAGTATGAGCGCAGCGTCCACAAGAAAGGACGTCAGTACGTATAATGTACTGAGTATGTAAGGCATGAATAACGACATAAACAAGAATTATAGAACATAACAGGAGATAAAGATAACCTGTACATCTGACTGCCTCATAAGGCGAAAACCATGCATGCTTAGCTTTCAAAAGAAAACATTTCTCATATACATATATAAGACAATAATTATCCCGCGTCCGGGCCTCCCGCGTCCGGGGTAACCAACTCACACTGACCACTAGTGGTGTTGCCCGGCCATATAGGCACAGTGTTACTATATTATCCATAGCCGCCCACCGTAGTGGTGCTGCCCAGCTGTATAGGCACGGTGTTAATATCATTATCCATAGCTGCCCACCGTAGTGGTGCTTCCTGACTGTATAGGCACAGTGTTAATATCATACATCAAGCATGCATGAGAGCCCAACCAAAAGCTACGACTCTATCGGAGTGACGTAAGGTCGGTAAGCTCCGATTTATATTATGGAACAATCATCATCGCTATATCTCACCTTGAAGGAACAACTATTATAAGGTGAGATCAACAACAATGAATAAAATCGAGAAAATCATAAAATAAGCTCAATAATCTCGTAATAGCATTAAAATCATAAGCTTTGGAATTTCTAGAATTAAAATCATCATCGTCATGATCATCATAGAAAACATCTCATCTTTAGTATCATAAGAAGCTTTTAAGAATCATGAACTTCGAACTTTTGGAAGTAAGAAGGTTATGGAAACATATATGGAATCATAACATAGGAATCATACATTTCGAAAGAAAGGGACTAACCTTAACATACCTTTTCGGTCGCCTTAACTTCAACTATTTAACGCTTATCATCCCAAGCTCGTAAATCTACATTCAGGAGAATTCATACCACTATTAGGCTTATCATCATATGCTTATCTTAAGTCTTCAAATTAATTCCTTTTAAAATCGCCAAAATTCTACAAAGATCTCCTATTTATATCCCTAATAAATCACAATACCAACAAAACAACAATAACAGTAGTACTAATATCAAAAACATCATCATCAAAACCAATATACTCAATAAAACATCCCACACGATGTTTTTCCCAATTTCTCAACCAACCATAACAATATCCACAATACCATAATTAAAGAATTATATTCAATTTAATCTCAAATTAATCCAAAATCTCCTTTCAAATTCATTCCATAGTCATCATCTTCAATTCAATACTCTGTGACTTCTCCAATTTGATTCTTTTCCTTTTCAAGAGTTATTAAATCTTTAAACCAACTCAACCATATAGATAAGATGGGGGACATACCTTATTGTTACACCTCGTAGTTTCGTCCGTTGAGATTCGTTAGGCGTTAGTTGTCCTAATCGTGGAAACAGGAGTTACTAGGATATATGAGATTACATGTTCCCATATTATTTTTATGGGGCTTTAAGCCCATGAAATGATCTATGGAAGGATTTAAGAACAAACAAATAAAGGAATTGAGTTTGTGGGAACTTTGGTAAAACTTGGCAAAATTTTCAGATAAAATTTTGGTCCAAATTGGTGGGGGCATATTTCCTAGAATATGAGGAGTTTTCGTGTGTTTCTTTTGTCCAAATTGAATTTCATCGAGTCTAATTTCTAACACAACAAACCTCACATCAATGTGACGTCTGAGTAAAAGGTTATGGCTATTCTACGACAGACTGTCTGAGCAGAAAATTTCTACGGACCATTTGACGGCCCGCAGGAATTTTGACGCCCCGCTGAAAATTCTGCGGTCCGTCAAATTGACACAGCCCAGCGCCAAATGGTCATAGTGACCCATATTTGACTGGGTAGTTCTACTGACCATTTTGACGGTCCGTAGGAATTTATACGGCCCGTCAAAATGGGCGCAGAATTGCCCGACGGGGTTTAAGTTCCGCTTTATATATTTCGTTCCACTTCATTTGGACATATTATTTTACCAAATCAGATCCAAAGGCTCTCCAAAAAACCTCTCGTCCACTCCATAAACTAATCCAAGCCAAATTTAAGAGAGATTAAATATCAAGAGGCAAGAATCAAGATACCCATGTGTGCTAGAAGTCTTGCTAGGGTTAATAAACTCCAAGAATTCTTTGGATATTGAAGCTAGGTTTTCATATAAGTTGATAAGATTGCTTCAAAGCTCATTCTTATGAGATAAAAGGTTAGTTTTCATGGTTATTACATACTATCAAGAATGTTTATTTGTTGAACAACTTAGGTGGAAGGAAAAAGTGGAAGATGAGTTCTAAATGTAGTTTTTGAGGTTTTTGAGTAGAAAGCTAACTTGAGTTATGATTCTTAGTATAATATGGGTATAATATTGCTATGGAAAGTAATAATGGTGATGAAGTCGCATTATATGAAAATGTGCTAAAATGGGTATGAAGTTGCTAGCATAAGTTGAACACAAGGGTGAATTTTGAAGGCTAAATCGAATGTGAATACTTGATTATGATATTGTGGATATTATTGTGGTTGTTTGGGGGAGTTGTTTTGTGATATAGTGGAAGTTGACAAAATAGGGGAAATGCTGCCCAATTTTCATTAGAGCATGAATTACCCTAGTTTGAATTGGAAGAGTTTCATTAAGGCTTAACTATGGTATGAATCCTTCTAAATGTAGATTATTCAAGCTTCACCCAAGTGAACACTAAATAGTTAAGGAGATAAAGAGGTATGTAAGGCTAAACCTTCTTTCATTAAGGCATAGTTCCCTTGCTATATATGTATATATATCCTTTCATGAGTTCCATAATGATTTATAAATGACTCTACCTCTAAGAGTACCAAAGCTCATGATTCTCGATACTTTCACTGTCACGATCAAACCCCCTAAGCCGTGACTAGTGCTCGAGCTGGACACTTGTATATGCACCTGTTAGATATAGTCAGACTGAAACTAAGGACAAGAGATGGAAACTTGTAAAAGCAACTAAAGATTCATAACGCCACATATCATCATAAACCTGTCTCCTAAGGAGTCACAGCTAATCAATGCATAACATAATATACAAGCTGACAAGGCTGCCACTATACACAGAAATACCCAAAATGAGCCATATCGACATAGCTGACCAAAACCTACATACAACCCATATGTCTACAATGCTAAGAGTATAAAAGTGAACCATGGCGGACAGTGCCCCGCCGTACCCCCGGATACGTATACGTCTACATCAATGATCTCAAAACAATCTAGGTTCCGGAATAATGGAGCTCTCCATCAGCCGAGCAAGTCCTAAGTCGGGAGGATCACCGAATCGAGTGTCGTACTTGCGTACGAAACGCAACCCCCGAAGAAAGGGCCGCACGAGATATGTACCGAGTATATAAAGCATGAAATACAATAAAGAAGATCATGACTGAATAAAATATCACAGGAGGCAAGTATGATAACCAAAGATACCAATGCACCTGTGCCTTACGAAATAAGATGTCACGACCCAACCCCGTAGGCCGTGACTAATGTCCGAATTGGACACTCATACGCCCGTCACTCGTAATTAACATACTAACTTGCATAAATATAAATAATCACATATGATCTCGTATTAGGCATAATAGCTAACAAATTATCGTAAAATAGTCAACATATGTCGAAAAGTGCTTCGCTAGGCTATCGTAATGTACATATCATATCGTAATAGGCCGACAAGGCCACCACGGCGGTAAGATCGCCCCAAACATGTATCACGCATATACATAACCGTACGTATATAGCTACACCTACGTACATGTCCACGTACCTCTAAATGTAGTAACAAAATCATATGACGACAGTGGCCCCGTCGTACCCCCGAATAAATATATACGTGTATCATAAAAATATATATATACCAAAATATCGCTCCGAACGAAGGATCACTCCTAGTGCCGAATAGGTGTCCTAGGCGGTGATCACCGTTGCTGAGCGTCCGTACTCGCGGGCATGAACGTTAAAATGAAGAAAGTGGGGTCACATTTTAATATGTACCGAGTATGTAAAGCAAATACGTAACCATAATAATGTATACAAAAAAAAGATGATGCAAAATGTCAAAATATTTAATCAAAATATAATCTATGCATAGGCTCTAGAACGATGGTCGTCACTCCGACGGCGCCATACCACAAAGATCACACCGTAAAGTTTCGTATCTCCGTAACCCGACATATCCCCGTAACACATCATAGCCAACCATAACACCATACACAAGATAACACCACACATAAACGGACCCGCTCTCTAGCGAGGAGCTCGCGAACCGTAACAAAGATCACACCGAATATATCATAATGCGCACGAAAATATAACCGCGCCCTAGATCCGTGAACGAGGCAATAACTATAAGCACGAGCGGAGTCGTGAGTAACCAAATGCATGTAAACACATAAGTAAACAAGTCATATTTCAAAATTTGATGGCCAAGTATGCTTGTCGACACTCAAAAATATGAACGAGTTTCGGTCAATCAATCGCATACAAAGTTACGAGCTTTTGAAGTCATTTTCGGTGTCGAAACATGTTATGCGAGTCGCTAGGAAATTCAAAATATCTATATCGTTTAGTAATCATAATGATGACCAAGGGTTCCCTTAGGTAGCATACAAGCTATGTCCAATAGGGTAACGTAGTAAGACCTCGAAATTCGGGCCCAATCGACGCAGCCGAGTGCTTCCACCCAAATTATGATTACTAGACCTTGGGGGACTATCTATGGAAGTTTAGCGTTATGCGGTTTCATTTGGCAAGTTATAGATGTTTGAACGTTTGGTTCAACAAAAATAGAACTAGATAATTCAATTTTGCCGAAAAGTGGTCAACTTTAGGCTCGGATTCCGAGGAGTAGTAGTCGTCCCAAGGCTCTCATCTTAGCCTAACATACCTAGGACATGCCAAGAGAATAAAAGCAAAGCTTTACATACCTTATTTACTCTTTATGCTTGACCAAACTCAATTCCCGTTTCGTCAAAAACCTACAAATGGTCACATGTACCAATTTACTATTCATAAGGCTTAAAATTCCAATCTTAACCAATACTTGTCTATAAAAATTTGGGCAGCTTCTCCCCTATATATACAACATCCCCGAGATTCAAACTCGGCCAAAATAACAACAACCATACCAACAACGATGAGATCAACAACATCAACAATCGATTATAAACGCATTCCTAGCAAATAGTTTTCTTTTCAAATGATGCAACAACTCCAAATCCAACTTTGCACTTATAAATCAATATCAATACTTTCATGTTTACATACTAATTTAAGATCATTCAAACATAAGCCAAGAATATTTCAAGCCTTATATCCAATATTCAACAATTTCCAACTTCATCCAATTTTCATTCAACTTTCATTTCCAATACAAATTCCACAATAACCACAACTAGAATACAACATAAAATTCAACTCATCTCAACCATACAACATACCACACACACACGGCCACATGCGTGTATTCACACCCACTTTGCAAACTTCCATATTTCCATAAATTCTACTCATTTCATATACTACAACACAAACAAACCTTCATAACATAATAAAAAGGATGAATTCTTACCTTTTCTCCTTGGTTCTTCACTTGTCCAAAGTGTGAGATTGAGAAAACAAATGCTCAATCTTCCAAAACAACCACACCAAGTTGTGAGGGGCCTTGAATTAGTGGGAATACAACAAGAAAATAATTTTGGAACAAGATTTTTGAGGGGCAAATTTTTCTATGGCCAAGCCGAATAGGCTCTTTATTTTTTGCTCTTCTTGTTTAGTTTTTCTCCTTCTCTTGTTTCTCTTGAAACTTCTAGGAAATTTGGATGATTAAGTGGTCTTTTATTCATTGACCACATGCCTTAATTCCATGGGCTTAGATCATCATCATTTTTCCCCTTAACCATGGTAATCCATGGCCGGCCACTTGGCTTGCTTATTTTTTTTTGTTAATTTTTTCCAAGCCCAATTACTTAGTCCACATTTTTTGGTAATTCATGGAAACCAATTTTCGAAATTCTGATTTTTGCCCTTAGTCTTTTCCAATATTTTCACATCTAGATTTTTCATAACCAACTTATGTACCAAACAAGATCAATACATTACATTGTCCTTAACTTGTCTCAATAATCCCAAGATTTCCAAAGGTAAAAAATACGGGTTATAACATAAGAATCATGCATAGCTATATCATATACCATACTCGGCCCATTATGGGACTCGGTGAATAAAGTCATCATATACCATACCCGGCCCATCATGGGACTCGGTGCCACAATCACATATATATATATATATATATATATATATACACACCGTACCCGGCCCTCAGTGAGGGACTCGGTGAACAATACAAGATGGAAATGCAAAGAATACATACCGGCCCGGACTCGGTGAATCATATATTAACGGCGCACGCAGCGAATCATAGCAACCTACATGCAAACTAAATCATCATCGAGACTCAACAATAATGAGAATGAACTAACACTTGAGAATGTCACTATGGATTATATCAAAATAGGACTCTCGGAATCATAGACAAGTATCAAGACATAATGAGATAGCTTTGGAAATCAAGAACATTAGCCATTCTAGTATCTCTAAGAATAGGAGCTTAACTTTGGAGTTTACACGTTCGTCATTCTGTGTCTCTTATAGACCATGCCAAAAAGAAAGAAGAGGTAGCTTTACATACCTTTGACGCTTAATCCGTGACTCGATATGTTTACGCTGCCCAAAGTACCTCAACCTATATTAAGACGTTAAGAACTATGGTTAAGCTACGGAAAGGCTTAAAACATATTTCAACGTTAGTGGTTTATTTCTAGAAAATTGGGCGGCATCTCTCCTATATCGTTCACTTCTCTCACATTCAAGCCAACTATAAAAACAACTAGAATAACATCAACAACAACACGTCCAAGTTACCATATCAAGAACTAGCCAAAACAAGATTTAAGAACACCCGAAACAACAAGACGCACGCACAACACTCCAAATCGGTCACACGTTGCACATTTCAACATAATCAACATAACAACCACGACATACTCAAGTTATTCCTAATGATCTATAGCCACAACACATCATCAAAAATGACCTTACAATAACATGCCCCAAACAACCCATCAACTACAACAACACAATACATAATCATAACCACACTTAGTCCTTCAACTCAACAAGAACAACCCTTAAATACAATACAACAATAACAACAACAACCTCAAATAGCAACATAATCACGTGAGAATTTCCCCCAAAAATCTCATCAAAATAGCCCACAACCTCATGAACATCTAATCTAATTCATATCTCAACAATCTCGTATAAACAACTACAACTATAAATATCAAGATTCCTTCATTTTTAACACATAATCCATAACAACAATAACAACAACAACAATCAAACCTAATCCACCATTATTAAATTAAGACAACTAGCCCAATTTACAATACCAACGAAATCATGCAATTTTCTTACTTCCAATTTCGCCTAATACAAATTAATCTTTCCATTACCACATCATTAACTCCAATTACATTACAAGAAAAAGAAATCTTACCTCAATTTAGTTGGGATAGATCCTACAATTACTTGCACCAATTGCACCACTTTTGCTTCCTCAATCCAATTCTAACGTTGCTGCCTCCTTTGAGTGTTTAGAACACCTTTAGGAATTTAAAATTTCCTTCCCTTCACCATCTTGAAGCTGGCCGTGAGCTTGGCGTACCATGGTTGTTCATGATTTTCTCTCCAACTGAATTGTGAAGATGAAGTGTATGACTAATTAGTCATCACTCATGCTTATATATGCAGCCTGCCCATTTGACATGTGTCCCACTCAACCAAGCACCAATCCTACACAGCCATGTTATGGTGGGCCCCACTTAGTGGTCTAATTAGCTTAATTAATCATTAATCCCCACTTAATAATCTAATCATGGTTAATTAATCCCTAATCTTCACTAATGTTTCTACACTAATTGTAATTAACAAGCAAATCGTGCACTTATTAAAATTGGGATTAAAAAGTCCTTGTCTCATAGCTCAAAATAATCTTGTCCTTGAACTTATGTCGATTAACTTAGGAATAATCCAACGTACAAAAATACGGGATATAACATTCTTCGACCCTTTGGAACATTCGTCCTCGAATGTTAAACTAGTTCTACAGGGTCTTATAAAAATTTTGGGAAGTCTCCTTTATCGCTATCCCTACCAACCTGCATTTAGCAGCCCACAGATGCCTCACAAGGCCAGAATTACATATAGTCACATCTACCAATCAATGTAGTCAAGTAAGGAATTGAATTACCTGCAGGCATAGGGAACAAGTGAGGATACTTATTCTTCATCTCGTCTTCGGCTTCCCAGGCCATTTCTTCCCTAATATTATTTCACCACAATACCTTGACGGAAGCCACATCCTTAGTACGTAACCTTCTTGTCACGACCCAACCCCGTAGGCCGTGACTAGTGCCCGAGCTGGGCACTCATACGTACCCATCAACCATAATCGTCCTATTAATAGCATAAGCATAGGCGAAGGTAAGTCGTCGCCCCAAAGCTGACATATATATACACATATACATAACGGACGTAGCCGGTAAGGCTATCAAACATAAGAACACAAACCATGCAAACAAAACTGTACAGAACTCGCCCACAACCCACACGTATATGTCTACGTACCCCAAGAGTCATAACAAAACCATATGACGGGACAGGGCCCCGCCGTATGTCACACCCCGATCTCACTAGGGTGTGATGGGCACCCGACCCCATATTTGGAGCCGAGCGAACCCGCTGACTCTTACTGCACGTATGAACTACACCGTTTTTTTTTTACTAGCGTTAACATAAATAGCAATACAGTGAACATAGACTAACAAGCTTTGCGATCATACTATACAAATGACGGGGACATTCAAGAGTACAAATAGATACCGTACATATGCGTCTACGAGCCTCTAAACATAGTACACATATACATAGGAAGGGCCGAGCATCGCCGTGCCCGAATATATACACAAAAGTAATACCAAGGAACTCCGGGCTCCGAAACAACCGGAGCGCTCGCAAAAATCTTCCGAGAGAACTCCTAGGATCAACTCCGGTATCCGCCGACTCGCGCGGCATGAAACGCAGCGTCCACAAGAAGGGACGTCAGTACGAATAGTGTACCGAGTATGTAAGACATGGAAAATAGCGTAAACAAGAGCATAGATTATAATTAGCAATATTGTGGGGCCATGGATATATACTGAGATAATAAAGTAACTTGCGCATAGGAACACCCCTTTCAGACCGGATACCATGCATGCTTGTTTTTCCCTTTTAGAAAAAAAGTATTTCTTTTCATATGACATATGTTATATCCCGCATTTTGTGCAATCGGATAATTCAAGACAATTGTGGGAGGACGACAAGCAAGGCCATATTTTCATTTTGTTAAGCATATGAATTGCTTATGAAGAATTTAGAAGTGGAAATGTTAAAAAAGACTAGGGGCGAAAAGGGAAGTTCGCAATATGCCTCGTGGAATTGTGGAGGAAGACGAAGGGTAAATTTGGAATTTGGAAAATATTTTTTCATGAATTGCATGGCAAAAAAAAAAAAAAGAAATACTTTTTTTCTAAAAGGGAAAAACAAGCATGCATGGTATCCGGTCTGAAAGGGGTGTTCCTAGGCGCAGGTTACTTTATTATCTCAGTATATATCCATGGCCCCACGATATTGCTAATTATAATCTATGCTCTTGTTTACGCTATTTTCCATGTCTTACATACTCGGCACACTATTCGCATCGACGTCCCTTCGTGGACGCCGCGTTTTCATGGCGGCAGTCGGCGGATAGCCGGAGTTGATCCCCAGAGTTCTCTCAAGAAGATTTTAAATGGCGCTCCAGCCTGTTTCGGAGCCCCGTTCCTTGGTATTACTTTTGTGTATATATTCGGGCACGGCAGTACTCGGCCCTTCCTATGTATATGTGTACTATGTTTAGAGGCTCGTAGACAGATATGTACAGTATCTATTTGTACTCTTGAATGTCCCCGTCGCTGTATAGTATGATCGCAAGCTTGTTAGTCTATGTTCACAACTGTGCTATTTATGTTAACGCTAGTCAAAAAAAAAACGGTGTAGTTCATACGTGCAGTAAGAAGAGTCCGCCGGGTTCGTCTCGGCTCCAAATATGGGGTCGGTGCCCATCACACCCTAGTGAGATCGGGGTGTGACAAAGTGGTATCGGAAGCAAAGCGGTCCTAGGGGTTTGTCTACGAGCCGTGTCAAGAGAGTCCTGCGCATGGGTGTGTAGCGCGCCACACTTATAAACGGGAGGTCGTATGGCATTTAGGAAATATGACCTTCCTTGTATTCTAGATCGTGCGATAGAGCTATAACGAGAGGTTTCTCTTTTTCCTAACCCAGTGTTACATTTTCAGCGGTCGTTGAGGGATGAAAGCAACCGCCGCCGAAAGGGTAAGATAGGGGCAAACAGAAGGCGGATTGGACGGGAGCCGCCAGAATATCGAGGAGGGTGAGTCCCATAACGAGGCCACCTCCCGTGCTGTTCGTACTCCGCCGAGATTAGGGGAGCAAGAAGGAGCTCCCACTCCAGCTCCAGCACCTCCAGTTCCCCCACCTGAGGCTCCAATTCAGGAGATGAGACAGGCTATCCTCCTGTTAACTCAAATAGCAGTGCCACTGTGCTCAACAACGGTGGCGTGGAATGCGAGTGATGGGGGTCGCGAGAAAAAGGCTAGGAGGGAGTACGGGAGGGAGACAGGTAGAGCATTCTCGGGGTACTGTGACCAGATCGGAGTGCCGAGTTTCGAGTCCCTACGTAGCCGACTTCGTAACGGGCTACCCCAACCGCGGTGCGCGCGGTGTGACAAGCCACACTCGGGTAGTGTTACTTAGATACGTGCTTGTTTTGTCCGTGGTCGATTGGCCATGTGATGCGCGATTGCCCGCAAAGGTATGACAGATCAAGCCCACCACGGTCGTGTCGTGGCCATGGAGTTTTGGGTTCCCGCAGCGTGCGAGTCTAGCCGAGGAGACCACCCGTATCACGATGCCTTCAAGGCCGTAGACACGCGGGGCCGTGTCGCGCGGGTACAAATGTTTGTATGGCGCCCGTGCCAAAGCTGGGCCGCTTACGCGCGATCGCTCATCTCGACGTGCGTGCGCAGGGGTTCGGCCCCACGAGAGTAGTAGTTGACCCGCCGCCATTGACGCGCCCCTCCGCGCAAAGGTCCCGGCACGCCAGACGTGATAGAGACCGAGAAGGTATACCCAGTTCCAAAGTGGACCCCATCATAACCATGCGTCACCGCCGACAGATCCCCGAGCCATCCCCCGATGCCGTACTGCATATTATTAGTATTTCATTAACGTGTATACATCGATTGATTTGGGTTTACGATATCATGTACATATTGCGCCTTATATTATCGAGCGTATTGGGTTGAAACCCGAGCCAAATCAAACGAGTCAGATATCTCCGCTCACTATGCGAATTTAGAAAACCCTTGAGCAAGCTAATCAGACGTGTGAATGTGGAAGCGGTGTACGGTGAAGATAGGAGTGGGACCCGTCGACATTACTCCGGAAGGCTAGAAACTCTATAGAAGTCGTAGGTTGGGACGGATTAGACTAGCATGAAGAGGAGACGGACATGTTAGACCTAAATCGGGACCAAAGATGTTCAAGTTTCAATAAGGAGGATTTATTAGCTCGGCGGCCGCCGTTCGAGCGAAGTTAATTGGCTCACCGTATTTGCACCTGGCTTCCAAAATGGATGTGTTAAGCGACATGTGAGGAATCTATGAGGAGACCTCCAAAGTATCATAATATACTATGAAAGTCCGGATTAACATTCGAGGACGAATGTTCTAAAGGGGGGGAGGATGTTATATCCCGCATTTTGTGCAATTGGATAGTTTAAGACAATTGCGGGAGGACGACAAGCAAGGCCATATTTTCATTTTGTTAAGCATATGAATTGCTTATGAAGAATTTAGAAGTGGAAATGTTAAGAAAGACTAGGGGCGAAAAGGGAAGTTCGCAATATGCCTCGTGGAATTGTGGAGGAAATATTTGGCGGTAAATTTGAATTTGAAAATAATTTTTCATGAATTGCATGGCAAAAAGAAAAAGAAAGAAATACTTTTTTCTAAAAGGGAAAACAAGTATGCATGGTATCCGTCCGAAAGGTGTGTCCCATGCAGTTACTTTATTATCTCGCATATATCCATGGCCCCACGATATTGCTAATTATAATCTATGCTCTTGTTTACGCTATTTTCCATGTCTTACATACTGACACTAGCTACCGACGTCCCTCTTGTGGACGCCGCGTTTCATGCCGTGCAAACAGTAGCGATAGCCGGAGTTGATCCCTAGGAGTTCTCTGCAGATTTTTTGCAAATCCCGCTTTTGGCTTGTTTCTATGCCCTGGCTCGGGTATTACTTTTGTGTATATATTCAGTACCACGGAAGTATTCTCGCCCTTCCTATGTATATGTGTACTATGTTTAGAGGCTCGTAGACGTATATGTACGTAGCTATTTGTACTCCCGAATGTCCCCGTCGTCGTATAGTATGATCGCAAGCTTGTTAGTCTATGTTCACACCGTGCTATTTATGTTAATACTAGTTAAAAAAAAACGGTGTAGTTCATACGTGCAGTAAGAGTCAGCGGGTTCGCTCGGCTCCAAATATGGGGTCGGGTGCCCATCACACCCTAGTGAGATCGGGGTGTGACACTGTACCCATGAACAACATATATACAACAATGTAAAGACTGTACCAAAAATGTAGTTCTATCGTGAGCACTCCAAAACCGTGGGATAGATGCCCTAGACCGACGACCACTGCAATGTGTACCGCACCGCGCGGCATGAAACGCAGCCCCGAAGAAAGGGGTCGCACAAAATATGTACCGAGTATGTAAAGCAGAAAGAAAGAACAGATCATAACCGAAGTAAGAGTACGAAAGTGAATATACTAGCCCGAATGCCAAAGTGCTTAGCTTTCTTAAAAAACCATTTCGTGTCATATACAAAATCAAACATATCATATGAGCCGACATTAACCGATGTGGGATTCGCCTAAACCAAAGGTGGAATTTGTCCCACCACTGGGTTTGCCCCACCACCGGTTCCGATACCAACTGATCATAGTCCAGACTATCAAAATCACATATCATATGCATACAAAACGTGTCCCGGCCCTCTAGTGAGGGACTCGGTAAATAAGATCATCATATGGATATCCATTGTCGGAAATCATATGCGAGTTACAGAAAACATGTATAATAATCGTGTATTATCAAAATGCTTACCGAGTAAAAATGCAAATCATGCATAGGGTTTCATTGAATACGGTCGCCTCCCCGACATTGGCGCCATAACACATCATACTCCCGTGTTTTCATATCTCCGTATCCCTGTCACACAGCACATCATATATACCACGGCATTCGGCCAAGGGGCGCGTCACATCGGACACATCATAACACCATTATCCACGGTTCCTGGCCAAAGGGGCTCGGCGAACCGGACACATCATACTCCGGAAATATAACTGTTACATCTCGCATTTTGCACGTCGGAATATTTTTAAGTTGGTTGCGAAGAATTATGGACAAGGTTATCTCTCGACGTTGTCTTACGACAAATGGTTTATGATTTGGTTGGAAGGAAGCATTAAGGAAAAATTTGGGACTAAGAATGCATTATGAAAAATTTAAAGAAATTCATGAAATGAGAATGAGGTGGTCCATGGCCACATGGAAGCTTGAAGTATAAATGTATGGAACTAGATGACAAGTGATCATATAAGTCATCTTTTTATATTCTAAGGAAATTCTAGAAATATGAAGAAAATTGGAGAAAAAGGAAAAGAAAAAAAAAAAAAAGGCCGGCCATGTGAGGGCCATGTGCCTAGCTACTAATATATATATATATGTGTGGAGGAGTGACCAAGAAGACAAGTCTTCATCATTTCATGTTCTAGAGAAATCAAGAGAAAGGAAAGAAAAGTTGAAGAAAAGAGGAGACAAAAGAAAGGGCACGAAGCAAGGGTCAAGCCGAAATCGCCCTTGATTTGGTCTTGGAAAATATTTTCTCCTTGTTTCTCTACTAATTGAAGGCCCCCGTCGACGTGGAATAATTGTTGAAGCAAGAAAAACACTCCCCTTGCCAAACATGTCCTAGCCGTGTGGAGAATGGAAGAGAAAAGGTATGGTTCAATCCTATCTTTCATGTTTTATGGATGATTGGTACATGTTGTAGTGTGTAGAATTGAATAGAAGTCATGAAAATATATGTATGGAGTGATGTTGTTGTGGCCGTGGATTGTGCTATAGGTAGAAAATGAATTGATGTTATTTGTATGTTGGTTGTTGTTGTTATGAATTATGTGATGAAGAAATAAATGAAATGTATGGGAATACGATGTTGAAGTTGTAATGTGGTATGTTGTTGTGGTGGCCGAAAGTGTATTGATTTTAAGGTGTACTTTGGGTTGTCGTATTGTGAATTCTACGACGCGAAATGAAGGCTTAATGACTTATATCGAAGTTGTATGTTGTGGGCTGATTTGAAGCTAATGATCTTGCAATATGTTTTCTTGAATGTATGGAAACGATGTCGTTAACATATGAGATTGTTGATGTAGTATGAGAATTTGAAAGAAAGAAACGTATTATTGTCATATTCATTAAGTTGGAAGGTTTCGGGTTTCATAGCATATGGTTTGAATTGTCTTGAATACCTTATGAATTGTTTGAAATATTCTTGAATCAATCGTTGATGTCATTGGCATACGGCAGTTAGTGTTGTTGTTGTTGATAATGGCCGAGTTCCATTCTCGGTTTTGTTGTTGGAACTTTTGGCCGAGTTAGAATCGGGATGTTGTACATACATGGGAAATGTCGAAATTTTAGACGTTATCGAGGCAAGATTGAAATTTTAAGTCTCATGAATAAGAATCGGTAAATGCGACCAAATCGTGTATTTTGCAAACTTGAATTTGGATTGGGAGTAGCATAAGAGGCGGAAAAGGTATATAAGGCTTCACTCTCTTTCTTTGGCATGTCGTAGACGTTGTAGGCTCGAATATGTGCCTCTGGACAATTCCTTTCTTAGAAATTCGAGATTGAAATTAACTACTATTCATTCGTAGAATTGAATTAGAAATTATGTGAAATGATGGAAGAACTCCTAAACCTTTAGAACTTGCAAGAGTAGGACTGAGCTACCTCATTATGTTCTACAATGCACGTGGTGGTGTGACAATGTTCCTATATAATATTTCCTCGGTTTTCCAAGGAATGGTGTTCGGAAACGCGTTTGTGGTTCACTGATGATTTTTAAAGAACTAGTTTGTATAAAGAAACACAAAATTTATTTTTCTAAAACCACTCCGATGGGGGTGTGAGATTTTAATATTTATACTTTCTAAAACCACTCCGATGGGGGTGTGAGATTTTAATATTTATACTTTCTAAAACCACTCCGAAGTAGGTGCGGTGGCCTCAGCCTATGCTCGAGTGCTATGGCCTCGGTCCCCCCCCCCCCCCCCCCCCCCCCCCCCCCCCCCCCCCCCCCCCCCCCCCCCCCCCGTGTCCGAGCGAGTCAGGCCCCCTGATCACCGAGGGTGCTATGGCCTCGCTCACGTCGGGAGCACTATGGCCTCGGCAAATTTATGTTCCGAGTGAGCTATTCTTTTCAAAACCACTCCGAAAGGGGTGCGAGGTTTTACTATTTCATTTCACTTACTACTTATGTTCACGTTATCATTACTATTATGCCCGAAGGGGCCATCTTTATTATTATGCCGGAAGCGGCAATGCCCGAAGGGGCCATCTTTATTATTATGCCGGAAGCGGCAATGCCCGAAGGGGCCATCTTTATTACTACGCTCGGCCGTCGTCCGAAGGGACTATTTCATATGAATGTCTAAGCGACACACGGTTAGATGTGATCCTTTACTTAAGATGTGTGTGTTCAGTTGCATTATTCACTTAAAGCTTGTTGAGACCCATATACATATATTTATACTTTTCTCTTAAGCGAAGGTCTGCAGTGTTGAATTCGATTTACGATTTCTTCTCTCTTAAATTAAGTTGCGGTTATTATTTGTTATCGTTTTACATATTCGGTACATTCTTCGTATCGACCCCTTTCTTCGGGGTCTGCGTTTCATGCCACGCAGTACACCCGTACGAAGAGAAGAGACTTTGAAGTTGTCTCCCGCGGATTGGCGAGCTCCATTTCGGTTCGAGTGTTGCCGAGTCGGTACTTATGTCATGGTAATTGTATATTCTAGAGACTTTGCGAACAAGGTCCGTGGATAGTACGTCGGAAGTGCGAATAATTTGTAAATGTTAAAAGAATATGTATTTTCGGATAATGATAGTTGTTTGAAAAGTTCCATGTTTTAAGAAGTTTTCGAAATGGCAGTTTTATTACGCGAATGTCTAAGGTTCGCTCGACTCGAGGGAGTCGGTGCCCATCACACCCGAGTAAGGTTGGGGTGTGACAAAGTGGTATCGCAGCAGGTCCTGCCTTAGGGTTGTACGCAAAGTCGTGTCCGCAAGTCCACATTTATGATGTGTGAAGCGCGCCACATTGATAAACAGGAGGCTACGGGGCATCTAGGGATTGTTGACCTTCTGTCATATCTAAGATCGTGCGATAGAGCCCAGTCATAGGACATGAAGTCCCTTGTACTAACCTTTTATTTCAGCTAAAGGACGACGTCGACAAAAGAGCTAAACCTATGACATCAACAAGCATACAAAGTACGTGGTAAACAATGGTGCGGACGAGGCATGTTGGATGAGGTAAGAATATTGAAGTATTACCGAAATGTAAGTCGGGGAGAATGGAAGTGAAGGTGAACATTAAGAATCAAAAAGGCAAAACGGTAATTGCAAGAGAAGTGGACGTGTTGCGAACACGCCTCTAATCAGAAACTTTGACCGGCTCCGCATTATGTAATAAAGGTCATATGAGAGAGCGTACGCGATTATATCAACATTAGGGCACCGAGTTCCATCAAAGTTTCGAGGTTAAGCGTGCTCAAAGGAGCAATTCCAGATGGGTGACCCCTCGGGAAGTATGCCAAAATTTTCACAAATGTTGATCCAAGAGACAAATGGGAAAATAGAAAACTATACAAGATGGTTGGAGACTATAAAAGGAGCCACCTAGCACACGATAGGCGAGATTAGAAGAGACGGAGAAAGATCGTAGCTCGGGAATTAGAATAGGTTTGAACGACGTTTGAAAGTATTTCGTGGACTAGTTAATAATAATTATTTATATGTACATATGAATGCGTATGATGCCTCATATATATAATGTGTCAACGTGAAGATTGTTGGCGTGTGTCCCTAAAAAGCGGGGGGGAAGGGTGGAGAGAAATGGAAGGACGAGATTGAGATAAAGGATACGGTAATGTGTTCGATATGGACGCTCGGGCTACAAATGAGGCCCTTTATTGAAGTAAGGGGGGAAAACCGATATTATATCAGATTTAGAGGAGTTTCGACATTTTTGAATGACAGACGGAAATTCATTAGCTCGGGACGCGTTCGAAGACATGTCGGCCTATCAAGAGAATGCATGAAGGAAATAAGGCGAAGAGGAATGGGCATGAAGAAAAGAATAACTATAAAAGGACCTCCCGAGGCATTTATAAGGCACCCATTTATGGGTCGAACATTCGAGGACGAATGTTCTAAAGGGAGGAGGATGTTACATCTCGTTATGTACGTTAATATTTTTTAATTGCTTGCGAAAAGTTAAAGGTAAGACTATTTCGAAATTATTTTGACGACAAATTGTTGGAGAATATTGGTTGGAAGAACATTATTATTGAAAAATATTGGAAAAGAATACAAAATGAAAATTTAAAGAAATTCATGAAAATTTGAGGAAGGCTAGGCCATGGAATGGTAATTTCAAAAAGTTGAGAATCCTTGAAGATTACCATGTTGATCATATAAGTCACATTTTTATATTAATAAGGAAATTGTAAATTATGAAAAAAATTCAGAAAAAGGAAAAGAAAAAAAAAAAAAAAAAAAGGCCGGCCATTGTCTTCTTTGTAGCAATATATATATATATGTGTGAAAAAGAAGACAAGTTGTTACATCATTTTTTGTACGTTGAGAAATCAAGAGAAAGGAAAGAAAAGTTGCGACGAGATGGACAAGACTTTTAATTTAGCCGTTTTGTTTGATTTTGTCTCAACGAAAATATTATTCGTCTTTTCTTGATATGAAGTGACGGGTAAGATTGGAATAAGGAAAAATTAGAGAATGAAAGTTGGAAAATTTGGGACCAAAAGATGAATTATGGAAAGTTGGAATATATTTAAGCAAATGGCCCCTGGACAAGACTATATGTGGGTGTGTGGGCCGTATGGCCAAGTGTTTAAATTACATTTTAGTCCAATGCATAAGTTGTCATATTTACCACTTTGTTGCCTTAAGAAAATCAAGAAACATGGAGAAAGATGAAGAGAGGAAAAAAATTGTAAGAATGAAAGTTGAGAAAAAATTTGGGACCAAAAACCATGGAAATATGGAAATGCCTTCTGTTTTCCTAAATGGAGGTGCTTAGTAACGTGGAGTTGTTGTTTCAGCGTTGGATTGTTCGTTTTCATCCTTGGCCATGTGGTGAACTATATTGAGGAATTGTGATGAAATTAATCATCTTCATCATTGTATCCCTTATGAGTTATGGAGAAACCAAGCTTATGTGTATTGTAGTAGAAAAAATGGATGAAATTTCATCACAAAAATATGGATGTTGGAGTCTATGTTTTCCAAAGGTTGAAGTGTGTATATGTACAGTAGGAGTAATGAACTGTTGAATCAAGCAAAGCTTTTGTTGTTGTAAAACCACACCCTGTGAAGAATGAATGAACAAGCGAGAAATATGTTTTGATCTTGGGCTTCATGTGTTGTTGGTGATTGGTATGTGTGTGTGTGGAAATTGTGTAGTTTATAAAAATTAAGGTGTTTAGCATGATTGGCATGTGTTTAGTGTGTGAGAATGGATGAAAATTATGGAATGTGTGTGTTGTTTTGGCATGTAGAAATGAATGAAAATCATGAAAGTATGTGGGACTAATGTTGTAGTATTGATGTTGGCGTGTACGTGTATTGTATTCTACAATGTGAATGAAGGTTTAATGACTTATGTTGGTGTTGCAATTGTTGTGGGCTGTTTTGAAAGTCAATATGATCTATTGTCTCCTTATAATTATGAAGGTAATGTGTAATGTAGGGAATTGTTGACGTAGTATGAGAAATTGAAAGAAAGAAACGTATTATTGTCGTATTCATTAAGTTGGAAGGTTTAGGTTTCATAGCATATTGTTGGGATTGTCTTGAATACTTTGTGGATTGTCCGGAATGTTCTTAAATCTTGTTTGGATGGTTGTTGGTTTGGTTGTTGTTGATATTAGCCGAGTTGAAATCTCAAAGTTGGTGAATATATAGGGGAAATGCTTCCAATTTTGGTAGAAAAAGCAATGGTTTGGAATTGGATCCTTTAGCGCGGACTAATGTTCGATGCCTATTGATGTTTTTTCCTTGAGAAGACGAACTTACGTTTGGATTAGCTTAGGAAGCAAGCTGTGTATGTGAAGCTTACCCTTCTTTTTCTTTTTTGGCATGTCTTAGACGGGACTAAGGTATGACATGATTTGTGCCTCTGGGTAATTCCATTCGTAAATTCGAGTATGTTTGTGAATCGTGTTTGCTTTGATGTTGTTGGCATCCTTAGTATGGTTAGGTTATGGTTTGTATGTTTTGATATGATTGAGTTTGAAATGCTTGCGTAAGCGATTCGTATATGTTCTTGTTACTCGTATCTTTAATGCGGTCGAGTTATGATCCTTATGTCTTTTGTAGGGATTAAACTTTTGAGGTTTCAAAAGAGTTCTATTTTCAAAAGAATTTTGTTTCAAAAGAGTTTTGCTTTTAAAAGATAAAACGACTTCAAAACTACGAACGTCCGTAACTTTTGCATACGACCTCGAAACGCCCAAAACATAATATGTAAGTTCATAAGGCATCACTCTCCCTACCCCTCGTAGTCGGCTCGGACGGGGGTCGACACCGTCCGTGGGGCCCGCGGCCTTTCTATGCTACCTTTATGGATTTTTCGGAAAATTTAATATTTTCTTCATTATGACTATTTATTTATGTATTTGTCGAGTTGGAAATAAGGATTTTATGCCCATGATTTTGATACATAATTGGGGTTTTAAAACTTTTGACATGTTCCCGAGCGAAATTCGGAAGAAAACTTGATTTGACTACGGTTTTGGATTTTCAAAAAGAGGTTCGTTTTGATCATTCGGTTGAGTCTGGTGATGATGTTCCATACGTGTGGTTACTTTACGATCCGCTCGTGTTCGTGTTTACCTCTTTCCTGATCCTGGCCGGTATATGATCGTGCGCGCTATGATATACTCGAGTTATCCGTGTTACGGTTCCCGAGACCTCGCCATAGTGGCTGGTTCCGTTTATGGAGTTATGCCGTGATATGGCTTATGATGTGTTGTGATGATGTGTTGTGTTCGGGGATACGGAGATTTGAAATCTTCGGAGTTATGTGTGGCGCCGGATAGGTGGCGACCACGTTCGTCCGTCGGTCATGGGCCGCATTTGGTATGTGATAATGTATGATGCTATGATGATTTTGTTCACCGATGGGCTGGGGCAAATCCAAAGGATGAGGTAAAACTCCACATTGGACTAGACAAATCCCACATCGGTTAATGTCATTCCATGTGACGTATTATGATGTGTTCGGTATGAGTATGTATGATTTGTGTGATAGATGTAAGTACTTGGGTAGTTGGGTCATTACGACTTCACTTTCTCGTATTTCCTATTTCGGTTATGACCTCGTTTGATGTGTGCTATGCTTTACATGCTCGGTACATATTTCGTGCCGACCCCTTTCTTCGGGGTCGCGTTTCATGCCACGCGTACCCACGGATGAGTGGGTGATGTTAGCGAGAAGATGCTCCACCGATTGGCGAGCTCCATTTCCTCCACAGTGCTTTGCCGAGTCGTAGTGCTTTGTATGGTGTTCGAAGTTATGATAGAGACTTTGCGATAGCAGTGTCGAGAGTATGATATGTTGGGTTCGTTTGTAAGCGGCTATGTAAGCGGTGTGTTTGTATGCATTATGCTACCGATGTGTTTGAAGCGGCTATATAAGCCGAAGTTCGTTATGCCTTACATTACGGTTTTCATACGATTAACGATTTTATTTGGTTTAAAAAAAAAAAAGGCATGTTTGTTTTTAAAAAATTTTCATATCGTGTGTATGTTATGTTTTGTGGGCCCGGTGTGGTCATGAGTGTTACGATAGTCACGGTTCGCTCGGCCCCTGTAAGGGTCGGGTGCCCATCACACCCTATCGAAATTAAAGTGTGACAAAGTGGTATCAGAGCGGTTCGTCCTAGGGGTTGTCTGTAAAGTCGTGTCCCGTAGAGTCTTGTTTATGGTGTGTTGCGCGCCACATTTATAAACAAGAGGCTACAGGGCATTTAGGATGGTTACTCTTCTTTCATATCCGAGATCGTGCCGTAGAGCCAAGTCAGGAGATGGGACTCCTTACCCCGATTTGTGATTGCGGTACAAGAATGACCACCGATAAAAGGAAGTAAGTGACGATGTTGGAAGTCACGAAGTGCACAGGTAAGCAAAGGTATGAAAGGTATGTGTTGGAAAAGATATTGAAGTATGATTGAAATACAAGTTGAAGACTAAAGGGGGAAAGTAACCAATAAAGTGTAACGAGTCTTTGTTTGAGTTGGGCATACGAGGTATGTTTATTATTTGTGTATTGTTGATGATATTGGGAGCCCGTGGCTGATACGATATGATATGATACATGTATATACGTGTGGCCCCGCGAGGCATTGTTGGTATTTTTACGCGTGCGGTGTTTGAGATAATAAGAAATATAGAGAAAACTTCGAAAATTTTTTCCAAAATGAAAGAGAATGAGATGTGTGTTTGTAATACGACTTGAAAGGTCGTGCCGATAGTAAGAGTAAGATTAAGACAAGAGTAAGAAGGAAAAGTTTAACCCGAGATCCTTATGATGTTTTACGAGGCTAGTTGAACATTCGAGGACGAATGTTCTAAAGGGGGAAAGGATGTTACACCGTATTTTGTACGTTGGAATATTTTAAGTTGGTTGCGACGGTTATGGACAAGACTTTTAATTTCCGGTTTGTTGATTTTGTCTCAACGCATAAGTTGCATATTCATCTTTTTTTGATATGAAGTGTTAAGGGTAAGATTGGAATAAGGAAAAATTAGAGAATGAAAGTTGGAAAAATTTGGGACCAAAAGATGAATTATGGAAAGTTGGCCATTATTTGCAAATGGCCCTAGTGGCCGGCCCATATATGTGTGTGTGGGCCATATGGCCAAGTGTTTAAATTACATATGTAGTCCAAGATGACTAAGTAGTCATCTTTACCACTTTCTTGCCTTAAGAAAAATCAAGAAACATGGAGAAAGATGAAGAGAGGAGAAACGGCCAAGAAAGAAAAAAATGGAAGACAAAATTGACCATGGAAAAATTATTTCCTTCTTGTTTTCCTACTAATTGGAGGGTGCTTAGTAACTTGGAGTTGTTGTTTCAAGCGTTGATTGTTCGTTTCATCCTTGGCCAACTTTGAACAAGTTGAGGAATTGTGAAGAAAGGTAAGTTGTAATCTTGTTTATGAGTTATGGAAGGCTTATGTGTATTGTAGTATGTTAATATGAATGAAATTTATGAAAATATGGATGTTGGAGTTGAGTTGTGAAAGTTGAAGGTTGGCCTTCATGTGTATTGTTGGAGTAATGAACTAATTGAATATGTGTTTGTGTGTTGTTGTGATGTGAAGAAATGAATGAAAACTCATGAAATATGTTGGGTTGAAGTGTGTGTAGTGTGATTGAGGCCGTGTGTGTGTGGTTGTGTAGTAGTGAAGAATTAAGTGTGTTTAGCATGATTGCATGTTGTTTTTAGTGTGTGAGAATGGATGAAAATTATGGAATGTGTGTGTTGTGGTGTTGGCCGAAAAATGGGCTGATTTGGGGCAAGTATGTGGGACTAATGTGATGTAGTATTTTGGTTGTCGTCGTTGCGAATTCTACAATGTGAAATGAAGGTTTAATGACTTATGTTGGTGTTGCAATTGTTGTGGGCTGTTTTGAAGTCAATATGATCTTAATATGTCTCCTTATATTTATGAAGGTAATTTGGTAATGTAGGGAATTGTTGACGTAGTATGAGAATTTGAAAGAAAGAAACGCATTATTGTCGTATTCATTAAGTTGGAAGGTTTCGGGTTTCATAGCATATTGTTGGGATTGTCTTGAACACTTTGTGGATTGTCCGGAATGTTCTTAAATCTTGTTTGGATGGTTGTTGGTTTGGTTGTTGTTGATATTAGCCGAGTTGAAATCTCGGGGGTTGGTGAATATATAGGGGAAATGTCGCCCAATTTTTGGTAGAAAAGCAATGGTTTGGAATTGGATCCTTTAGCTACGGACTAATGTTCGATGCCTATTGATGTTATTGAGATCCTTGAGAAGACGAACTTACGTTTGGATTAGCTTAGGAAGCAAGCCGTATGTGAAGCTTACCCTTCTTTTTCTTTTTGGCATGTCTTAGACGGGACTAAGGTATGACATGATTTGTGCCTCGGGGGTAATTCCATTCGTAAAGTTCGAGTATGTTCGTGATTCGTGTTTGCTTTGATGTTGTTGGCATCCTTAGTATGGTTAGGTTATGGTTCGTATGTTTTGGATATGATTGAGTTTGAAATGCTGCGTAAGCGATTCTTATATGTTTCTTGTTACTCGTATCCTTAATGCGGTCGAGTTATGATCCTTACGTCTTTTGTATGCTTAAATTCCCAAGATTGCAAAAGAGTACATTTTCAAAAGAGTTTTGTTTCAAAAGAGTTTTGCTTTTAAAAGATATAAGCCTAAACGGCCCCGAAACTACGAACGTCCGTAACTTTTGCATACGACCTCGAAACGCCCCAAAACATAATATGTAAGTTCATAAGGCATCACTCTCCCCTACCCCTCGTAGTCGGGCTCGGACGGGGGTCGGCACCCCGTCCGTGGGGCCCGCGGCCTTTCTATGCTACCTTTATGGATTTTTCGGAAAATTTAATATTTTCTTCATTATGACTATTTATTTATGTATTTGTCGAGTTGGAAATAAGGATTTTATGCCCATGATTTTGATACATAATTGGGGTTTTTAAAACTCGGTTTGACATGTTCCCGAGCGAAATTCGGAAGAAAACTTGATTTGACTACGGTTTTGGATTTTCAAAAAGAGGGTTCGTTTTGATCATTCGGTTGAGTCTGTGATGATGTCGACATGCGTGTGGTTACTTACGATGCCGCTCGTGCGTTCGTATGGTTACCTCTTTCACGGGATCCCGGCCGGTATATGATCGTGCGCACTATGATATACTGGAGTTATCCGTGTGTTACGGTTCCCGAGACCTCGCCATAGGGCCGGGTTCCGTTTATGGAGTTATGCGTGATATGGCTTATGATGTGTTGTGACGATGTGTTGTGTTCGGGGATACGGAGATTTGAAACTTCGGTGTTACTGTCGTGTTGTGGCGCCGGATAGGGTGGTGGCGACCACGTTCGTCCGCCGGGTCCTATGGGCCGCATTTGGTATGTGATAATGTATGATGCTATGATGAGTTTGTTCACCGATGGTGGGGCAAATCCAGTGATGAGGTAAAACTCCACATTGGACTAGACAAATCCCACATCGGTTAATGTCATTCCATGTGACAGATTATGATGCGTTCGGTATGAGTATGTATGATTTGTGTGATAGATGTAAGTACTTGGGTAGTTGGGTCATTACGACTTCACTTTACTTTCGTATTTCCTATTTCGGTTATGACCTCGTTTGATGTGTGCTATTCTTTACATGCTCGGTACATATTTCGTGACCGACCCCTTTCTTCGGGGCGCGTTTCATGCCACGCAGTACCCACGGATGAGTCGGTGATGTTAGCGAGCAAGATGCTCCACTCGGATTGCGAGCTCCATTTCTCCGAGTGTCTTTGCCGAGTCGAGTGCTTTGTATGGTGTTCGAAGTTATGATAGAGACTTTGCGGGCTGTCGAGAGTATGATATGTCGGGTCTGTTTGTAAAGCGGCTATGTAAGCGGTGTGTTTGTATGCATTATGCTACCGATGTGTTTGGCAAGCGGCTATAGGCTTCTAAGTTCGTTATGCCTTACATTACGCTTTCATACGATTGCGATTTTATTTGGTTTAAAAAAAAAAACGAAAGGCATGTTTGTTTTCTGAAAAATTTTCATATCGTGTGTATGTTATGTTTTGTGGGCCCGTGTGGTCATGAGTGTTACGATAGTCAGCGGGTTCGCTCGGCCCTAGGTAAGGGTCGGGTGCCCATCACACCCTATCGGAAATTGGGGTGTGACAATACTCTAGAGAAAAATAAGAAGGGGACATGTGGAAACTTTATAATTGGAAGGGACTAAAGTATAAATAAGAAAAATGGCTAGTTCTTCATTATTTAAGAGTTGGAGAAGAGAAAAAAAAAAAGAAGAAAGAAAGAAGCAAGAGAAGAGAGAGGGACGGCCAAGAAGAGAAAAAAAAATTCAAGCCATCCAATTTTGATCCAAAAATTCCTCTGTGAATTCTTATCATGTTCAAGACTCTCTTCAATATGGTATAGTTATTTGAGCAAGAAAATCATTTTTGTGGCAAGTGGGAAGTTGAAGAAAAGGTAAGAATTCTCATTCTTTTTTATGTGTTATGGAAGAGTTATATATGTTGTAGTATGTAGAACTCAATGAAAATCATAGAAATATTGTGTGATGTGTGCAAGCCGTGTGGTGTGCTATGTGTATGTGGTAAGGTGGCATGGAAAATTGGAAGAGAGATGAATTCATTTTATTTAGTGTATTAGTTGTGTTGTTATGGTTTTGTGATGTAAATAGAAGGTTAATGATTCTTGTTGGCTTGAGAATTTGTTGTAAAGTTGTTGTAGGAAAATTAGTGAAGTTATGGGAAATTTGTATAATTTTGGAAATGAATTGTTAAGATACAAATTATGATGATTGTTGATGGAATTGGAAGATGGAAACATGTTATGAATATGTATGTTGAAGATTAGAAGTTTGGATGAATTAAGGTTTTGGTGGAAAACTTGTATATTTTGTATATTTGGTGAATATTTTGTAAAATGATATGAAATGTTTGAATTGTATTGAAGTGATCTTGATTAGTGGATGAATATGAGAATGTTAGTATTGAATTGAAAATGTGAAGTTGGAATAGAAGTTGATATGTTATGTAGAGAAGAAGACAGTTTATGTTAGAATGCGTTCCAATTCGATCGTTGATGTTATTGCTATTGTTGTTGGGTTGGTTGTTGAAATGGTTGTTGGTGTTGTGTTTTGGGCCGAGCCATATTCTCGGGACGCTATATGTATAGGGGAAATGCTGCCGAAATTTCGGCAGACAAGAACAAATTCAAGATTGGAATTTTAAAGCCTCATGAATAGTAACTGGTAAATGCGACCAAATTGCGATTTTTGGCGAACTTAGGAATTGGGATTTGGAGTAGCGTAAGAGGCGGAGAAGGTATGTAAGGCTTCACTTTCTTTCTTTGGCATGTCTTAGATGTAGTAGGCTTGAATATGGGCCTCGGGGACAATTCCTTTCTTAGAAATTCGAGATTGAAATTAACTACTATTCATTCAGTAGAATTGAATTAGAAATTGTGTGAAATGATGGAAGAACTCCCTAAACCTTTAAAACTTGCAAGAGTAGGACCCGACTACCTCATTATGTTCTACAATGCACGTGGTGGTGTGACAATGTTCCTAGTATAATTATTTCCTCGGTTTTCCAAGAAATGGCTGCGGAAACGCGTTTGTGGTTCACTGATGATTTTTAAAGAACTAGTTTGTATAAAGAAACACAAAATTGATTTTTCTAAAACCACTCCGATGGGGGTGTGAGATTTTAATATTTATACTTTCTAAAACCACTCCGAAGGGATGCGGTGGCTAAACTCCTGGGCTATGCCCGAGTGTGCTATGGCCTCGGTCCGTGTCCGAGCGAGCCGTGGCCTCGCCGATCACCGAGTGTGCTATGGCCTGCTCACGTTCCGGGGAGTACTATGGCCTCGGCTTATGTCCGAGTGAGCTACTTTTTTCAAAACCACTCGAAAGGGGTGCGAGATTTTACTATTTCATTTCACTTACTACTTTTATCATTACTAATATGCCCGAAGGGGCCGTTATTATTATTATGCCGGAAGCGGCAATGCCCGAAGGGCCACCATTGATATTGAGCCGAGAAGCGGCTGCCCGAAGGGGCCATTATTGATATTGAGTAGGAAGCGGCCGTCCCGGCGGGCCATTATTGATATCGGCGGGCAGTGCCCGAAGGGGCTATCATTATTTTGGGAAGCGGCGCATGTGATGTATTACATTACTTACTTGGATTCGTTAGTTGGATTGCGATTATTTACTTAAAGCTTGTTGAGACTCTGTGCATTTATCTATGTTTTCTCTTAAGCGAAGGCTGCAGGTAATGAGCGTGATTGTGATTTCTTCCCTCCTAAATTGAGCTATGGTTATTATTGGTTATCGCTTTACATACTCAGTACATATTCGTCCGACCCTCCTTCTTCGGGGGGGGCTGCGTTTGCCACGTGTGTACACCCAGACGAGTGAAAGACTTTGCTAGGAGCTGTTCCAGTGGGATTGGCGAGCTCCATCTCAGTTCGGAGTGTTGCCAGGTCGAGTACTGATGTCGTAGCATTTGTACATTCTAGAGACTTTGCGAGACGATTAATCACGTGGATAGTGCGTCGGGAAGTGCGAATAATTTGTAAATGTTAAAAGAATATGTATTTTCAGATAATGATTGTTGTTTGAAAAGTTCCATGTTTTAAGAAGTTTTCGAAATGGCAGGTTTTATTACGCGAATGTCTGGGTTCGCTCGACTCGAAAGAGGGTCGGGTGCCCATCACACCCTAGTAAGGTCGGGGTGTGACAAAGTGGTATCGGGGCGAGTGTCCTCCTAGGGATTGTACGCAAAGTCGTGTCCGGTGAGTCCATCGTTTATGGTGTGAAGCGCGCCACATTGATAAACGAGAGGCTACGGGCATCTAGGGATTGCTGACCTTCTTTCATATCTAAGATCGTGCGGTGGAGCCCACCATAGGGTATGAAGTCCCTTGTACTAACCTTCTATTTCAGTTAAAGGACGGCGTCGACAAAAGGAAGTGACCTATGGCATCAACAGTTACAAAGTACAGTGGTAAACAATGGTGCGGACGAGGCATGTTGGATGAGGTAAGAATATTGAAGTATTACTGAAATGTAAGTCGGGAGAATGGAAGTGAAGGTGAACGTTAAGAATCAAAAAGGGCGAAACGGTAATTGTAAGAGAAAGGACGTGTGCGAACACGCCCTCGAATCAGTGAAAACTTTGACCGGCTCCGCATTATGTAATAAAGTCCATATGAGAAAGCGTACGCGATTATATCAGCATTAAGGCTTCGAGTTCCATCAAAGTTTCGAGGTTAAGCGTGCTCAGGTGGGAGCAATTCCAGGATGGGTGACCCCCTGGGAAGTATGCCAAAATTTTCACATATTCTGACATAAGACACAAATGAGAAGTTAGAGTAACTTAAGGAAAACTATAGTATACGGGACGGTTGGAGGCCATAGAAGGTCACGTGACGAGGCGAGCAGGACTAGCGAAGAAGAGACAAAGTGCATCGTAGCTCGTGAATTAGAATAGGCTTGAACAGTGTTTGAAAGTATTTCGTGGACTAGTTGATAGTAATTATTTATATGTACATGAATGTGTATGATACCTTATATATATAATTGCATTAGTGGATACGTGTGTCCCAGCGACCGGTACTGTGATATGGAAGGCACCACCGAGTAAGGTATAAACAAAGACTTCATAAAACGGATCGTCGGCATACAAGGGGCCCCCTTAAGGGGAGAACATATTATATCGATTTAGAAAGGACTCACGACATTTTTGGGCTCTAGAAGAGGAAATTCATTAGCTCGGGATCGGAGTTCGAAACATGTCGGCCTATCAAGAAATGCATGAAGGAAATAAGGCGAAAGATAAGGAATGGGCATGAAGAAAAGAATAACTATGATAGGGACCCTCCCGAAGCATTACGACACCCCGTAAGAGGTGAGTTGAACATTCGAGGACGAATGTTCTAAAGGGGGGGAGGATGTTATGGCCCGTACTATGTACGTTCGGATAATTCGGAATAATTGCGAAAAGTTAAAGGTAAGACTATTTCCAAATTATTTTGGCGAACAAGTTGTTGGAGAATATTATTTATGAACATTATTATTGAGGAAATATTGGAAAAGGTTAAGGGCAAAAAACGAAAATTCGCAAGGGAGTTCATGGTAATTTTGTGGAAGGCTAGGAGGTAGAATGGTAATTTCACGAAAGTCTTGAGAATCCTTGAAGATTACCATGTTGGCCAAATGGTGTGCCACATTTTTTTTTTTTATTAATAGGGGCTAATTGTAAATTATGAAAATTTCATGGACCAAAGCTTGTTGAAGAAGACACTTTGTCTTAACTGTAGAATTTTGAGAAAATTCAAGAAAAAAGAAGAATACTCTAGAGAAAAATAAGAAGGGGACAAGTGGAAACTTTATAATTGGAAGGGACTAAAGTATAAATAAGAAAAATGGCTAGTTCTTCATTATTTAAGAGTTGGAGAAGAGAAAAAAAAAGAAGAAAGAAAGAAGCAAGAGAGAGAGAGGGACGACCAGAAGAGAAAAAAAAAAATAAAAAATTCAAGCCATCCAATTTTGATCCAAAAATTCCTCTCTTCTTGAATTCTTATCATGTTCAAGACTCTCTTCAATATGGTATAGTTATTTAAGCAAGAAAATCATTTTTGTGGCAAGTGGAAGTTGAAGAAAAAGGTAAGAATTCTCATTCTTTATGTGTTATGGAAGAGTTATATATGTTGTAGTATGTAGAACTCAATGAAAATCATAGAAATATTGTGTGGTGTGTGCAGCCGTGTGGTGTGCTATGTGTATGTGGCCGTGTGGCATGGAAAATTGGAAGAGAGATGAATTCATTTTATTTAGTGTATTAGTTGTGTTGTTATGGTTTTGTGATGTAAATAGAAGGTTAATGATTCTTGTTGGCTTGAGAATTTGTTGTAAAGTTGTTGTAGGAAAATTAGTGAAGTTATGGGAAATTTGTATAATTTTGGAAATGAATTGTTAAGATACAAATTATGATGATTGTTGATGGAATTGGAAGATGGAAACATGTTATGAATATGTATGTTGAAGATTAGAAGTTTCGGATGAATTAAGGTTTGGTGGAAAACTTGTATATTTTGTATATTTGGTGAATATTTTGTAAAATGATATGAAATGTTTCCGAATTGTATTGAAGTGATCTTGATTAGTGGATGAATATGAGAATGTTAGTATTGAATTGAAAATGTGAAGTTGGAATAGAAGTTGATATGTTATGTAGAGAAGAAGAGCAGTTTATGTTAGAATGCGTTCCAATTCGATCGTTGATGTTATTGCTATTGTTGTTTGGTTGTTGAAATGGTTGTTGGTGTTGTGTTTGGGCCGAGCCATATTCTCGGGACGCTATATGTATAGGGGAAATGCTGCCGAAATTTCGGCAGACAAGAACAAATTCAAGATTGGAATTTTAAAGCCTCATGAATAGTAACTGGTAAATGCGACCAAATTGCAGATTTTGGCGAACTTGGAACTGGGATTTGGAGTAGCGTAAGAGGCGGAGAAGGTATGTAAGGCTTCACTTTCTTTCTTTGGCATGTCTTAGACGTAGTAGGCTTGAATATGGGCCTCGGGACAATTCCTTTCTTAGAAATTCGAGATTGAAATTAACTACTATTCATTCAGTAGAATTGAATTAGAAATTGTGTGAAATGATGGAAGAACTCCCTAAACCTTTAAAACTTGCAAGAGTAGGACCCGACTACCTCATTATGTTCTACAATGCACGTGGTGGTGTGACAATGTTCCTAGTATAATTATTTCCTCGGTTTTCCAAGAAATGGTCATGAAAACGCGTTTTTGTGGTTCAGCGATGATTTTTAAAGAACTAGTTTGTATAAAGAAACACAAAATTGATTTTCTAAAACCACTCCGACGGGGTGTGAGATTTTAATATTTATACTTTCTAAACCACTCGAAGGGTGCGGTGGCCTCGGCTATGCCCGAGTGTGCTATGGCCTCGGTCCGTGTACGGCGAGCCGTGGCCTCACCGATCCCAGTGTGCTATGGCCTCAGTTCACGTCTGGGAGTACTATGGCCTCAGCTTATGTCTGAGCGAGCTACTTTTTCTAAAACCACTCCGAAAGGGGTGCGAGATTTTACTATTTCATTTCACTTACTACTTTTATCATTACTAATATGCCCGAAGGCAGTTATTATTATTATGCCGGAAGCGGCAATGCCCTGGCGGGGCCGCCATTGATATTGAGCCGGAAGCGTGCCCCGAAGGGCCATTATTGATATTGAGCCGGAAGCGACGGCTGCCGAAGGGGCCATTATTGATATCGAGCCGGAGCGGCCGCCCGAAGGGGCTATCATTATTTTGCACGAAGCGGCGCATGTGATGTATTACATTACTTACTCGGATTCGTTAGTTGGATTGCGATTATTTACTTAAAGCTTGTTGAGACTCTCGGCATTTATCTATGTTTTCTCTTAGCGAAGAGCCGGGTAATGAGCGTGATTGTGATTTCTTCCCTCCTAAATTGAGCTATGGTTATTGGTTATCGCTTTACATACTCGGTACATATTCCGTACCGACCCTCCTTTCTTCTTCGAAATGCGTTTCATGCCACGCAGGTACACCCAGACGAGTGAAAGACTTTGCTAGGAGCTGTTCCAGTGGGATTTGTTACATTCCGTATTTTGTACCCTCGGGTAAGTCGAGGCAAGTGACACAAGTCGCGTATGGAAAATTGTAAAGTTGGAATAATAAGAAAGGCCAGGGGTAAAATGGTAAATTTGCAAAACGACTCATGGAAATACGGAGAAAGGCTAGGGGCAAATTTGGAACAAGGGAAATGTTTTCATGAAATAAGAGAAAGTTGCTAGAATTTTCAAGAAATGGCAACTTGGCCATGGGCCCCACTTTCAAAAAAGTGGCCAAATGAAAATAAGCCAAAGAAGGGGCAATTTGTTTAAATTTTATTGGAGGGAACTAAGTATATAAGGATATGGAGGGATGAATTGTTCATCTTTTTCTCTAGAATTCCAAGAGTTAGAAAGCAAGAAAAAGAGAGGAGAAAGAAAAATGGCCATTCGGCCCTAGGAGAAAAAAGGGAGAAAAACCAAAAAAAAAAAGGAAAAGAAAAGGAGAAAAATTCTCAACTTGTTCTTCATAGCCAAACAATCCTTGAAGAGTTTGTAGTAAGTTGGAGTGGTTGTGGAGCAAGAAAAACACATATTTACACAAGTTGGTAAATTGAGTCAAGTGAAGAAGTTGAGGAAAAGGTAAGGTTTAATTCTCTTTGCATGTTATAAGTGTTT